>NC_140071.1:135775925-135829075 GCF_964194135.1 Talpa europaea | reverse complement strand
GGAGCTTTCTTTAAGAAATACAATAGAGAATTGCCAGTATAAAAAATGAAGGCCAAATTTATTCAATTTTGAGTGTGAAAACACAAAAAGTTACACATTTGAAAAATCTGACAAATGCCACAAATATCCTAACGTTGAGAAAAACACTTTTATTTTTACTCATTATCTCCCTGCCACTTGCTTTCTTCATTGCTTAGCTGTAGACTCTTTGCTCATCCTCTCTTATGTCAATGGTTTCATAGTATTTTCTATAGAGAATGTAGGTATGATAATGCAGTATTCTCTTTAGTGTGGTATGAACATTTGATTTCATAACATTACTGGTTTTTTCTTTATGCGACTGTTTTATTTTTTAATGAATTATTTTTATTTTTTAAATTTTATTTTTTAAACTACTTTTTTTTTTAAGATTTTATTTTATTTTTGTACAAGAACCAGGGTACAGGTCAGAGGCACGGGAGGGTGAGAGGATTCACCAGAGACAGAGTGGGGAACAGAACAGGCAGGCTGACTGAAATACACTGCTGAGGGGAGCAGCGGGCGGCAGGAGAGGTCTGCTGTGCCATGTGGGTAGCTCCCTGGCTGGCGAGGAATAGAACCCTCGCTGCAGAGGCTGCGGACAGCTTCACAGTACTGCACTCAACCTACTGCGCCACCCGGGAGGCCCTTAATTTTTTATTTTGAATTGAGATAATCTTTGGCTACCCCCATCAGGTATAATTACTGTTGTGATCCCACCACCCAATCAGTCACAGCCATGAGGTTCCTTTCCCTCTTTGTTCCTATCCTTCCCCCTCTACCATCTGGATGCTGATTTTTACAGAAAAGTTTTTATAAAAGCTTCATGGCTCAGTATTTATATGCTATTTCACTGTTTACAACTATTGTAAAATTTGGGTAATCGCTATTAAATATCTTCCAAATATGAGTTGTAAGATTTCAGTGTATTTCAGTTCTTCTTGGTCAGTGACTCCTCTTTAGTACCAGTAGGACCATGATACACGTCGAGCAATTTGTTGTCCTTTCTGCAGTGTCTAGTCAGAGTTAGCTGTCATATTTGTTGATTTGGGTATTTTGTGTCGAATTGGCAAGAAAGTCTTTTCCCAATGTGACTCACTCCTCTTCATTGATGGAGTTATCAAAACATCCAAAAGAGACTATTATTCTATTCAAAATTTATTTCTCTCTCTTAATCATTGCATTTGGTTTGATCTGAAAATTTTGTGTTACAATTTGTTTTCACTGTCAGAATAATTTTTACTGATTTCATTCCATATTGTTACTGTTTCATATGTCATTGTTTTAGTCTCAAATTGATCAGTTACATAACAAAGAATTTGAATGTGATATGATATCCATCATATGTACCCAAGCTAGGAGTCTATAGATTTGTCACTGGTTTTAGGGCAAAATCTTCCCAAATAACAACAAAAACTATGCATTTAATCCTTTTCAAAAATGCCATTCTCATAAAGAAATGGAAAAAGACTTTTTTACACTGATAGGACTTGCAAGAAGCTGACCGTGGTTGGAAATGATCGTGAATACTAAACCCAACTGTGTGGTCAGCTCCACTTCCCTAAGCTGGATCCCTTCAACTGCCCTGGGCACTCCAGTACCAACTGACAAAAGAGGAAATTTAATGGCTGAACCAGAGTGAACTAGAGTTAGGTCTTTGCCAATTGTAGTGAAAGCATCATCATTATACAAATTTTCCCTCAAAATGACTTTGGTGGACCCCCCTGTTTTTGCCCCTCCTGGGAACTTGTCCATGGAAGTGGAAGGCTTGAAGCTTAAAGTCCATTACCTTACGGATAATTCTGCCCTGGGCCAGGATTCTTAATATTTAACTGTGGTTTGGCTTCTGCTAATGTATCCAGCTCAATCTCTCATCACTTTCTTCCCTGGCTCTCTCTGCTTGAGTCTTACTCAAGTCCTTCCAGTTCTTTGGTTCTGCTTTGCTCTCTCATATGCTGTAGT
Organism: Talpa europaea; assembly: GCF_964194135.1. Classification (NCBI taxonomy): domain Eukaryota; kingdom Metazoa; phylum Chordata; class Mammalia; order Eulipotyphla; family Talpidae; genus Talpa; species Talpa europaea. The sequence goes on along the minus strand of NC_140071.1, from coordinate 135,827,095 downwards.
TTGGGGGAATTCACTAGCACTACTTTTTTTTTGGCTAAACATTCATTTTCCACACATCATGTTAGAAGTCATTTAGCTTCCCCTGACTACCCAAGTCTCAGATAAATGGCCCTATACTTGCTCTTTTGGTACAGTATATTGATCACTATAATTAATAATTCCATGGTATAATGTAAAAAGGACAGTAATTAAAAATCTGTATCATATCTGTATTTAAAGTATATTCACTTTCTTGCTATATCTGCCACTAGAGGTGAGCTCTGTGAGGGGAAGAGACTTTGTTGTTCTTCTTCTCCATTGTAATTCTATCTCCAGGCATCATTTCTGGAATATTCAATAAACACTGAAATGTTAAAATGAGGAAGGCGGTGTATTCCAGGCTGAGGGAATAGTATCAACAAAAGTTGAAGCTTAAAAGTCTTATTGCATAGTAGTTGGGAGTGTATGCTCCGTCAGACATTTCCTTTTTATTTTTGAAACTTTTTGTGAGAACATTGAAGTTTTATTCTCTTAGCAAATTTCAGTTATGCAACACAGCATTATCAACTATAATCACCTTGTTATATGTTATGTCCTCAAGTCTTATTCACTCAATCATTGAAAGTTTGTACTTTTCACCAACCTCTTCCTATTTTTTTCCTAGTCTGTGGCAGTTTCTGGCAATACTCTGCTTCTGTGAATTTGACATTCCCCTTACCCCAATACTTTGGCTATGAGGTTATTTCTTGTCTTTTAATAAAAGCTATCCTAACAGGTGTGAGATGATATATTGTGGTTCCGATTCATTGCATTTCCCTAACGTTAGTGATGGTGAGCACATTTTCAAGTACCTATTGATATATCTTTAAAAAAAATGACTATTCAGGTCTTTTGTCCATTTGTAATTTTTTTTTTTTTTTTGCTATAGAACTACATGAGTTCTGGGTACATTTTGGATGCTAACCCTGTATTGACTTTATTTTGCCAATATTTTCTTCCATTATATACAATTTTAGAAGACAAAAAATATTAGTTGAGAAAGGTAGAATGGACAATAGGGAATAAACTAAGCTTACCTTACTAAGCTCATGTTACTATATCCAGAATACAAATAGTAAAAAGATAGATAGACCACCAGGCAGCCAGCCAGCCAGATAGACGGACAGATGATTAGGACCAGAATGTGTTTGGTCTGCTTTTACCCTATCTTTAGAGTGCTTATGGTCATGTAATGCCCTTGTCAAATGGGGTATCTGTTACTTTATTTCAGCTCTGCTTATTTAAGTCAAATTACTTTAACATATTTATTCAACACTTACTACTTAATGAAGCTGTGCTGTGCGGATTTTTTTTTTTTTATTAAAAAAAATCCTAAAACCGGGCCTCCCCGGTGGCGCAGCGGTTGAGCGCTGGGTTGCGAAGCTGCCCGCAGCCTCTGCAGCGCTGGTTCGATCCCCGGCTGCTCCCCGGCCACCGGAGGAGGGTCCCACATGGCACGCAGACCTCTCCTGCCGCCCGCTGCTCCCCTCAGCAGTGTACTTCGGTCCTTCTGCCTGTTCTGCTCCCCTCTCTGGCTCTGGTGAATTCTCTCACCCTCCCGCGCTTCTGACTGTTCCCAGTGCATGTATAAACAAAAACAAACAAACAAATAAATAAATAAATAAGTAAAAGCATTCCTCTATAAAAAAAAAAAAAAAAAATCCTAAAACCCACAATGAATTTGAAAACTCTTATTCATCCAGTCCAGCCTATAACTTTGCCAGCAAGGCCACTGTGGTTTAACAGTGCAGAGCTGGTCAGTAGTCCAGCTGAATCACAATCTGGGGCTCCTGGTGGCCAGTCTAAAGTCCTTTCCCCAATTGCTCCATAATACAATGTAAAACAAAATATAAGGAAATGTGTGTACTTAGTTGTTAGTAATTTTAAAAACGTATATCATTTATACCTTTTTTTTAAAGTTAGAAGAAATTGTTAAATCTTTAATTTCTAGATAGAAGATAATTTTCTAAGTTTTACAATAGTGGAGGAGATAACACAAAATATTTGGCAAAAATAAAAATTTTAGCCAAAATAATATTTGGCTACAAAAAAAATAAAAAGTAAAGGAAACCAGGGTAAATAATTTACAACGAAGGTATCAGTGAGATGATTATCTTCCATACTTAAAGATATAATTTAAAAGCATTGATAAGAAAAATACATATGACAAGAGAGAAATAGATATGTACAATTCCCCTCCCCTCAAATTGGCATACATTGTGCAAAAATGAAAAATGATGTAAAAAAAATATAAAAAAAAACCCTATTACTAGGGAAGTTTATTAGATTCTTCAAAGAAATTTGAATTTGTTTAGCATCATTTATACTTTTTTTTTTTTGAGGAAGTAAGTGTTTTGCTAATTGTGTTGTGAAGATAACTAAATGTAGTTCTTGTCCTTGAGCAGTTTACTTTTGAAAGGATCTGGTACAAGGTTTGTGACCTGAGCCAGATAGGGATTACTTCTTTTTAGTTTTGTTGCTTTCTTTGTTTTGGGAATTATTCTTTTACTTATTTTCAGGTTGATTCATTCACTGGACGAGCCACTTCTTGGCATCAGAATGATTTTGCTCAGAGAGAGCCACTTCAGTTGGTTAGAGTTCTGTCCTTCACCGTCTATTGATATTCAATTACTCAAATACAGTTACGATTAGTATTCAAGTATATTTGTTCATTAGTTTTTCCTTTCCAATTTGCCATTGCACGAGTCTCAGCAAAGCAGGCAAGAGCACAGTGAAAAGATTCTCTGAATAATGCCCTTTGCCTGTGATTGCTGAGGTGGAAAGAGGCTTATACTTCACTGTGGTTTGGAGCAGGAAAAAAAGATAGTCAAGGCTGGAAATTGCCTAGGAGACAACTCCCTGTCACTTAATGCAAAAGTCCTTTCCCATAGGAGAGTTTCCTGTCTCACACAGGCACTTAAGTTCCCTCTAAAATAGGGAACATTCAGAATGAAGAGCCATTCCTTGTGCAGTGTTCTTAGACTTTTCCTGTTGAGTCTCCTGTATTCTCTGTTCATTAGCCTAAATAACAGCATGTGAAGGCTGATTTATGACTATGAAGACTGGTCATTAATTAGGTTTGCTTAAAATTGCAAAGATTTTAATAAAATTCATGCATTCATATCTTGCATTTATATCATGTGTGTAACACAAGTGCATATTTAAATCATTTTCTTTTACATCTTTTTTTTTAAATAATAAATTTTATTTTTATATTCCCCCATACAATTGCAAACCCCCCATTCTGACCCCAATCCCTCCCCTCCCGCCCCCCAACCCCCATAAAGTGTCTCTGGTTCATAGTTTTTTGTTGATTTTGATTTTCACTTTCTTATAGTTATTCATTTTCCTGGTCCCTTATTAGGTTTTCTAGATTCCTGCTATGAGTGAGACCATCCAGTATTTTTCTTTTTCTTTTTGGCTTATTTCGCTGAGCATGATCCCTTCCAGCTCCATCATGATGCTGCAAATTGCATGTGTTTATCTTTTTTGAATGCTGAGTAATATTCCATGGTATATATGTACCACATCTTCTTGATCCAGTCATTTATTTTTGGGCATTTGGGCTGTTTCCAAAGCTTAGCTATTGTAAATAGTGCTGCTATAAACATAGGGGTGCAGGTTTTCTTTGGAATTGATGTTTCTGTGTCCTTTGGGTAAATCCCTAGGAGTGGAATTGCTGGATTATATGGAAGCTCTATGTTTAGTAGGTCCAGAAATATCCACACAACTCTCCATAGTGGTTGGACCAGTTTGCACTCCCACCAACAGTGTAGAAGAGTTCCTTTTTCTCCACAACCTCGCCAACATTTGCTGTTGCTAGTTTTTTTAATAGGTGCCATTCTCACTGGTGTAAGATGGTATCTCATGGTAGTTTTGATTTGCATTTCCCTGATTACAAGTGATGTTGAACATTTTTTCATATGTCTGTTGGCCATTTGCATTTCCTCTTCAGAGAAGTTTCTTTTTAGCTCTTCTGACCATTTTTTGACTGGATTATTTTCTTTGTTGTTGCTGAGTCTCATCAGCTCTTTGCAGATTTTTGTGATCAGTCCTTTATCATTAGTGTTGTGTGCAAAAATGTTCTCCCAGTTGGTGGGGTTTCTCTTTGTTTTTGTTATTGTCTCTTTTGCTGTGCAGAAGCTCTTTAATTTGTACATCTTTTTTTTTTTTAAGCACATAAATCTCTTGTAGCCTTCTCTTCTCATCTTCAAATTTGCCCAGTGGTATAGCTGGGGTGTGTAAGATGACTGTCTACAGAGTAGGAAACTGAAACTGAAAACTTTGCCTTAAGGTAACATGAAGCAGCAGAAACAGGGCTTGTTAAATGCTTGTCTCCCTAGAATCTCTCCCCTGTCTTTCAGTAATAACTTCCAAGTTTCATTTGGGGTGCCAAGACTTCCTCCTCATTTTTCCCGTGGGCTGCGTGGGGGATTTCACCCATAATTTCAGGGCTATATCTTGTCCCAGAGGCCTAAGACAACCTCACTTCCATTGACTGATGCCAGTGTTGAGTTCTGAGTAAGCAAGTAACCAGGGGGCCCATCCGAAGGAATCCAGGGAGGCAGCATGGGAAATTGATCCTCTTTCCCTCTGTGTTTGGTGTTGGGAGCAGTTGGGGTTTTCCATTGTAGGGAGTCTTGGCTGAAAGCCAGGGCAACAGAAGGCAATGCCAGATAAAGGGAGAAAAGAAACCGTGTGTTGGCAACACTGTTGAGAGAGGTGAGCACTTACATCCAGCCACACCTCAACGTGAGCCTCACCTTTGGACTTTTTAGTTCTGTGAGAAGCCTTTTTCTGCTCAAGCCTGTTTGTGTGGTTTTAAATTCTAACTGATACAGCTCTGTAGGTGAATAAGCCACAGTGCTAGTTTTCAAGAACCCCAGTTCCCCAACATAGAAGCTGAAGGTGCTTCTCTAGCTTATCCCAGAGTCATGTCCCCATCCCAAGTCTCAGTGCCAGCTCGAGAGTGTGCCCAAAGGCAGTGCATGTTCTTTGGTATCTGACCATTTGAGTTTACTTCTGGGTGTGGTCTCTTTCCCTTTGGCAAATAGTTGCTATTCCTAAGGCTAATAAAATCTAGGATGACTTATTATAACCTCAGATTTTGATTTGGAAATGCTAATAAGAACATTGAAGAACTCAGAGGTCATCACTGGCTAGATGATATCTCTTCCAGTCAACAAGCATCTAACCATGTACAGTTGTGACAGTAAATAATCTGTGTTTACTATATAAATATAATTTATATAATTCATCCCTCCATGGTGATGAATGTGGTCTCCCAAAAATGTAGTTGTGAAAACTGCAGTGCCTTGTTGTTATAAAGTCATACAAAAATAATAAATACATATTTTTAAAAGTATCATTCCAGTTACAGAGAAAAACATGTTTTTCTTTTATTAGGCAGGTAGGAAGCAAGTCAATTATTAAAATCAAAATGTGCATAATATATTGAACTAAAAAAAAGATTGAATAATGGTGTAAAAGTCACTTTTAACAATGCCCCCTCTTCACAGAGGGGAAGTAGCCCTTCAAAGTGGCAAGGTGGGAATACTGAATGGAGAATGACAGTTGCTTTATGGCCTTGTTTGTTGCATTGTGAAGTTTTACTGTATTTGATAAAATGGCGTGAATATCCCATTTAAGTGTTTGGGGGTTTCCAGAAAGTGATTATTGATGGTTCTCTGAACATGCCAGTGTATATCATATTTCCATGCTTTGGTGTATGCAGGTCTCCCTAGTCTGAAATGCTGCTCCCTGCCTTTTACCCTGAATAATCCCCTGCATGTTTTTCAACAGATAGTTCAAACTCCCCCATGGATATTTGCTTTCTCTGTCCATGGTCCCACCACTGTAGTTTCTCTATGTCTTTTATTGTAGAATCAGTTAGAATCTATTGCACTATTTCCCCATTCCCTGTATCTGTCACTGGACTCTGAAGACCTTGGATTTAAAGACTTACCCGACCTAGTACATGTTTTCTGAATGAATGAATGACCTTAGTTGTCCTCACTTGAATAAACTTTCTAAATGTAAATATAACCAGTAATAGTGGCTGTGCGATTTATATGCACTGCAATGTATTATAATGTAATCGTTAACCTTGCAAAGTGCATATTCTGTGTCTCCCCATTTTGTAGATGAGAAAAGTGAGGCTCTGAGAGGTTTAGAGGGTTGCCCAAGATGTCACAATGAGTGGTAGTGTAGGGATTCAAGGTCACACTCTTTTCTACACATAATATCTCCAATGTCGGTTGACATAGTTATTCAAAAAATTTTCTAAAATGCTTCCTTTTAAACATTCCCTCAGTATTCCCTCGAGGGCTCTGTTTCCTGCTAGATTCATGCTACCTGCTTCCGTCTGCGAAATCAAATAAGCCACTTTGTGCAGCTCCTTCCTCAGGAAATCTGGAAAACGGAGCTGTTCTTTCTAGGGACACTAACAATTCATCTCCATTTGCTGGCCCAGCTTATGATTTTCAACTTAACTCATTGTGGGTCATGTTCCTTGGTCTGTGGTTATTAGCATGATAAATCTAAAAAGTGTTTATTTCCAGCAAGCAGAATTAAGAGGTGGAAACAGGATTCTGGTAAGACTGGTTAAGAAAAAAAATTATTCCACTAATTGAAGCCCCCAAATGTTTTGATTATAGTGGTGGAATTCCAGGTCTTGGCTTTGCTGTACAAGCTAGATGTGGTACGCACCAGACAGCTCTGTGATGAGCTTCACCCCAGTGATTGCCAAGTACTGGCTCCTGGATTCTACCTGCTCAAGGTTTTGATGAGGTTTTCATCACTCTGAAGAGGCAGAATTAAGAGAAAACAAGAATGTGCCTCTCTATATATATGTACATATGCATCACACACACACACACACACACACACACACACACACACACCCTCAATTGGATCCCTTTTCGGAAAGGATTGTTTTTTGTTCCGAGGTTATTTCTCTGTACCTACTTTTGACATTAAAATGTCCTTAAGAAATTATGGTACGAATAGAAGGTAGATAGCTTTCTTAATGTACCTACATGCCAGAAAAAAAAAGAAACATGTCTTTCACCTTGATTTTTAAACATATTCCATGCTCTGCCTCCCCAGCCTGGGGTCACGGAATTCCAGAGCCCAGGATGTCTCAGTTACTTTTCCCCTGACTTCTGTGGTTGGGCATAAATAACAAATCTGTCCAAGAAGGAAGACTCGTGTTTTCAAAGTGGTTTCCTCTTCTGGACTCTAGTCTCACCTGTTGTCTTTACCTATCACTGGCAGTGACTGTTGTTCTTGGTATCATTAATACAGATTTATGTCTGAGCTAACAAGATAGGTCATAACTGCACCTACCCCAGGCTGGGCGCATCACTTCCTTTCCATATATTGTTAGGAGCTACAGAAAATAGGAGCTCATTTGCTTTAAAATAGATTTAATGTCAGGAATTGGGGATGGTGGGAAGCTAGAAATTAGTAAGATAATGACAATAGATTAGTTAATTATTAAGTGTGTCCTTTATACTAGGTTCTATTTGAAGTATTTTCTAAGGATGGCCTTTTTAATCCTCACAATCACCAAAAGAGCTAGAGTTTATATTGCCTCGAGAAATTGAGATAACAAGACATAAGAATCAGTGGCTTTCAGTTGGCAATGGTGGAATTTGAACCTGGATAGGTTGATCTGGAGAGTTCCACCTTCCTCACCACCACATCACGCTGCCTCCTGCAAGGCCAGTTCTGACATCTGCATCTGGAGAATAACAGTTACAGCATGATCCCAAGGCTGTTTGTGTACTGAGGGCTTTATATGCATTATTATATGTTCATAACAACCTCATGCAACCTGGGCTCCTGTTATCCCATTTTATAGATGAGGAAGGAGAGGCCTTAGGTAACTTCCTCAAGGCTGGGAAGTAGCAGAAACTGAATTTAAGCACAGGTGTGTCTAACTCCAAACCCCTTGACTTTGGATGAGCATTGGACTTTCAACAGGAAAATTCAATTTCCAGGCTTTCCCGTAGCTAAGTCACCTTGGCCATGTCACTGGGCTCTCTGCTATTGTGCTGTCACCTTTAAGGAGGAGGGTATGTGTGTAAGACACTTAACAACAGTATTGTGCTGCTTACGATATTTACTCCCATGTTCTGGAGAGGCTTTTTCCTTTTCCTGATCCTTTGAGCAGTTCTGAGGATTCTGAAAGCTCGCTGTTTTTTCCTTCTTGCACCCCATGCTAGCTTCCCATGCCAACAGGCAGCTCAAGAAGGTTCAGGCTGCTGGTACTCTGTAGCTCTGGGAAATGTATTTCAGTTGCTGATCACCTATTGCACAGAGAGAAAATCAAGGCTGACAAGCACCATGCTCATTAGGCAGAAGCTCAGTTTTATCCAGCCACACAGATATTAGGAAAAGATATTTATAGCTGACCTTTCAAGAATTATAATTCCTGTGAAAGAGAAACTGTGGTATTCAACACAATTAAAAAAAGCCTTGAGTATTAAAAGAAATAATTCTTTTACTATTTGTAGAACAGTTTGTTACATTTATTAAAAACTCTGTAAAATGCATATGCATATCTATCACACTTAAAAGAGAAATAATATAAAATCAGTTTGCTTCTTTACAATTGGATGTGTGACATTCTGATGACTCCTATTTGTTTTGATACTTTCTTAAAAATATGTGCATAAATCTAGTAATTTTAGAGATTAGAATTCCATAACAATCAGTTAATAAGAAACTAAAAAAAACAATGAATCTTTTAAGCATACTAAAATCAGTACTAAAGCAGTCATAATTTTAAACATTAGGAAATAAAGAAACACCTAAGAAATTAGTTACTATCTTTTCCTTATCTAACTTCATGTTCAGGTATTGTGTGTTTGGAGATTTTCATGGCTTATTTTATTGTATAGAAAAAAGCAAGAATTAGGAGGATCCATTTTGTCCACAAATAAATGCATTCTCATTGAGGTGGCTTCAGTTGAAAAAGCTTGTACCGTAGATAATTCAATGCTCTGTGCTTTAAACATAAGACATGTCATACACCGAGTGCCACAAAGCCCCATAATCTTTCTAAATGGAACAATCTGAGATTTTGAGATGGACAGGGTGAAGGTGGAGGCTAACAGGCTAACAGGATACAGTTCACATTGTGGGACTATTTGCTTCAGTGGAAATAAAAAGTTGTTACAAATTAAGCAGAAAAAAACTTAAAATAATTTTATAAACAGCATTTCCTGAATGGAAGCACCTCATCCTTTCTTTTAAAAATTGTAAATGATTAAAAACAATTTTAGAAGGATTTTTTTAATCATCATTAACACAGCCATTTTATTATGCATATTCCTTTAACATCTTTGTTCACATATTATTGTAAGAATTTTCAATTTTATTTCAAAAATGTGAAATGATTACTACACTAATGCTATCATTGTTGTTATTAAAGTCTACATATATTTTGATTAGGTTAGTATTTTCCTTTTGTTTTTGATAATTAGGTTTTACTTTGTTTTGCATTAGAAATGGCAACACAATATTCTAGGTTTCCTAAGTATTTTGTTTCATTGTCCCTATAATTTTTTCGTATTTGTGTATCCTACCTAAAGAAAATTGGTCTTCATAATCATAACTAATAGTACAGTAAGCCTCTATGCACACAAGGATATCATGTGTCTAATAGGCACATAAACACCTGTATGCCTACAGATTTTTCCCTATGGTGAGTTATTTCTTTAGGACAAATTTCTTCCTTCTGTCTTAATTACCATTTCTTTTTTTTTGCATAGTCTCATGAAGTCCTATTATTTAATACCCAGTTTAAATATCTTTTTGTTGAGGTTTTCACTGATGTTTGTCTAGTAGTTGCTACTTTTAATTTTTTTTAAAGATTATGTTTTATTTATACAAGAGCTGGGTTACAGGCCAGAGCTGCTGGAGAGTGAGAGGATTCATCAGAAGAAGAGCGGGGAGCAGAACAGGCAGATGCCCGAAAGCACTGCTGAGGGGAGCAGCGGGCGAGACAGGAGAGGTCTGCTTCGCCATGTGGGTCTCCCTGGTTGGCGGGGAATTGAACCAGCACTGCAGAGGCTGCGGACAGCTTCACAGTGCTGTGCTCAACCCACTTGCCACCGAGGAGGCCAGGTTGCTATTTTTTATACATTATCTCTTCTTAAAAGGGAGTACTTTGCAGGACAACGATATTTAACTTAAAAAACTTACAGCCTCTACTCCACTGCACTGAATTATCTACGATACAAGCTTTTTCAAATGAAGCCATCTCAATGAGAATGCATTTATTTGTGGACAAAATGGATCCTCCTAATTCTTGCTTTTTTCTATACAATAAAATAAGCCATGAAAATCTTCACCAAACACACAATACCTGAACATGAAGTTAGATAAGGAAAAGATAGTAACTAATTTCTTATTTGTTAAGTACAGGCCCTGAGTATATTTGGTATATACACCCTGACTGACTAGAACAGTTTTGGGCAAATTTGAATGCTAATTAATAACTGACTAGAATAGTTTATGAGGGTCTAGATGTGTGGGAAGGAAAAAAAAAAAAGCACTTTTTTAGAGGAGTTCAGGGCAAGCGATACCTTTGGGGGGGTAGGAGGGGAAGAGCAGGAAATCTATTTCTAAGAGTTTTGTTATGCACCAGACACAGTGCCAGATACTTTGCACACCTCATCTCATTTAACCCTCAGAACAACTCTGCAGTAAGTTTTGTTGCTCTCATCTTGCATATTTCAGGAAAAAATAGTGTTCACAGAGACTGAATTACTGCAAAAGTTCAGTCCATTAATAAATAATGGAACTGGAGGGGAAGTAGGGAAAGAGGCTGATTTCACTGACGTTCAACGAAGGCAAGGGGCTTAACGAGGAGTGGTCAGCTAGTTTTTGGCCACCTTGTTAACCTGGAGAGTTTGCATGGGGTGGCCATCTGTGTTCATGGCATCCTGCACTGTAATAATCACCAGGTCATTAGAGCTCTGACTGAGTGGAAGGGGTTAAGGTCTGCTGAAGGCTGGGTCTGTACAAATAGTGATTAAAACTAGGTTGGCCTGGGCAACTCCTGATACCCAAGGCAGGTCATATTCTTTTTACTGTTCTGTTACCAGATGATTGAGCCCAGAGGAATTAATTTACATTGCCAAGAGCCTTTGGGAAGGCCCAATTGAGAGTTTTAATGAAACAATAGAGATAGTTGAACTAAGGAAAATAATTCAAGACAGAGGGCTCTGTTACTTGAAGGGTTGTATTAAAAATCAGAAGCCCTTTTTTAAAAGGAAAAAGAGGATTAACAAAAGATGCTATTTCTGTTGGCTTCTTTATGAGAATACTTACACAAATTGGGGATGCAACTTTAAAACATGGTGGCGTCTTAAGGCCTGTTCAGTCTGCTATAGCAAAAATATCTTAGATTGTGTGTCTAGTTGATAACAGAAATTTATTCCTCACAGTTCTGGAGGCTGGGAAGTCCAATATCTTGTACTGGCAGATTTGGCATCTGATGAGACCTGCTTTTTGATTCATACACATTTGTCTTCTTGCTATAGGTTCACATGGCAGAACAAGCAGGGGAACTCTCTGGAACCTCCTTTATAGGGATTTTACTAATCCCATTTGTAGAAGCCCTGTTCTTATGACCTCATCACCTCCCAAAGACCTCCTCCACATACCATTACATTGGGGATTGGTTTTCAACATAAGAATTTTGGGGGACACATTCAGTCCAGAGTAGGTGGTGGTGGGCACCCTCTTATCATTGCTTTATATTGGTGTTTTTGTGTCCTCCCCACTGTCACCATTATCATCACCAAGTCATCAGTCCCATCAGACATGGCCTGCTGAGGTGCCACACTGCTCCACTCTCAGCACATACGTCACCCTAATATACACAGAAAAGGGGTCACCATCCAGAGAGCTGACATGGCACAAGAGCTTTTGTTTAGACAACTTTGTTAGGCTACTTTGGTGGTGGAAATTGAGGCTAGGAGTCCTGGTCTGCAACAAGTCTGTGTCCTAATGAGATGGTAAAAGTGAAAATCAGACACATGGAGGTGAGGGCTGGTAGGGCCAGGTGCAGTGCTGCAGTGTGCTCATCTGAGATGAGCTATAGATGAGCTTCCCTGCCCTAAGCCAGTTCCTGTGCTTCTGTGTGCTTTCATCCTAACTTCCTAAAGCAAGGAAGGCTAGGCAAAGTTTTGAATTCTACCTTGGAGAGGTGAGACTCATAATCTCAGAATTTCCTCAAATATGTGAAAGCTGGTGAGGAGATGGTGAAAAGGGCTAAATACTACAGACCCACTACAAATAGAAATGCTCCTTGGAATGTACTTTAATCTCCTTTTTTCTTTTTTTTTTAAAAAGATTTATTTATACATACAAGAATGGGGGTACAGGCCAGAGTTGTGGGTGGTGAGAGGATTCACCAGAGACAGAGCGGGGAACAGAACAGGCAGGCTGACAAAATACACTGCTGAGGGGAGCAGCGGGTGAGTCAGGAGAGTTCTGCTGTGCCATATGGGTAGCTCCTGGGCTGGGGGATTGAACTTGAGCTGCAGCGGCTGCAGACAGCTTCATAGGTTGCACCCTTACCCCTTGCACCACTAGGGAGGACCCTAATCTCCTTTTTTCTTGATTATAGAGACCCATGAAAAATAGTGCCTAGGCCACTGCATACAGAAGTATAGTTGTGCACTGAATGAATTCCCAGAGTGAGCTCTCAATATGGACTCCTGTGTGAATGACTTCCCTCCACAACATGGAAGCCTTCAGTGTTCCTGGCATATACAATATTAATCAGGGAGAAAAAGCATGATCCAGGTACCGTCCTCCTGCAGGACAGTGGGGTGTTCCAGCATATGGGTTTGGGTTTCATATCTGCCACTTACAAATCATGTGGCTATGGACAAATCTTATAAATCCTGAGAATTTTATTTTTTCTTGTAAAATGGAGGTGCCAGTATTTACCTACTCATGGAGGGTGAGCACATAGCAATCATAGTAATAATTATGATTCATAAACATTATCTTAGTTCACCCCCATTGTGCTCTTATAATTGAGCTCTAATGCTTAGGGAAACTGAGGTGAGAGAATATAAGATAGCCGAGATAAAGCTGTGGGTTGGCAAAGCTTGGGTTTGCACTTGGATTTAGGAGCCTGTACTCACTCTACTAACAAGTTGATTTTTACCTATTTCGAAGGATGAATCTTCAATCCAGAATCCTTTCCTTGGAGCCTTTCCTGCCTTTTCCAACATAAATATTAATGTAGCTACCATCTGCCATCGTATAAAAACACTTGGTCAAATCTATTTTAGCAAATGCAATAAAATTGCCTTTTGTTTGTGTTAGTGTATGTGTGTTATGCTTTCCTTTGACTATCCAGTCCATTTTTGAAGTGGGGTCTTGGTTTCCTAGGGAACTAACACACAGTACTGTATTTTTTTTTTTTTTTAATGAGATGTCAGTTCAAAGTTGTTAGAATTGTTGGCTGAATTTCAACTACTGACCTCTGTGTTCACTGAAAAGTGACATAATTTTACTTTTTTATGTAAAAATAAAATGAAAGGTGGGAGAAAATGAAAATACTCGATGGGAGTTGGTGATAAATAAGCATCTTCTTTTTTAAATAAAGATTTTATTTATTTTTGCATAGAAGAACTGGGTTTTAGGCCAGAGGTGGGGGGGAAGTGAGAGAATTCACCAGAGACAGTGGGGAGCAACTGAAAAACACTGCTGAGGGGAGCAGCAGGCGAAACAGGAGAGGTCTGCTGTGCCATGTGGGTCAGCTCCCTGGCCGGGGATCGAACTCAGGCTGTTGAGGTGACCTTTGTGGTGGTGGTGGTGTTGAGACTTAACCCTTAGGCCATCAGGGAGGCACAAAGAAGAATCTTTAAGTTACAGACATTTTGCTTGCAGTTGGAGGCTAGCTAATCAATATCTTTATATCAGTTCTAATCAGCTAATCAACATCTTTATATCAATTCACACATAATTCTTTTTTTTTTTTAAAGATTTATTTATGCATACAAGTGCTGGGATACAGGCCAGAGGTGTGGGGAGTGAGAGGATTCACCAGAGACAGAGTGGGGAACAGAACAGGCAGATAGATCAAAGTACAGTGCTGAGAGGAGCAGTAGGTGAGTCAGGAGAGGACTGCTGCACCATGTGGGTAGCTCCCTGGCTGGCCGGGGGATCGAACTCGTGCTGCAGTGGCTGCAGACAGCTTCATAATGCTGTGACTTAACCCCTTGCGCCACCAGGGAGGTCCACACACGTAATTCTTAATGCTTTAGGACATACTTTATATATATATATATATATTATATATATATATTAAAGAGAAACAAATTTTATGTGCTACATTATAAGGCCTATGTAGCCATTAATTGTTTAAGTTCTTTTCTGGAATGGCATTAAATTGAGACTGTGGGTTCTTGTCTCCCTCTAGACTTACCCTTCTTTTAAAGTAGCCTGATTTTAGTTCAGTGATTCAAAACTCTCATAATGCACCATCATTAAAAAAAATAATTGAAATTAGAAAATGAACTGAAAATTACCTAGAGCCTCTTACTCTACCCTGGGCCTGCAACTTATAAAGATGGACCATGAAAGAGAGATTCAACCTGAAATGAACAGGTCGAATTCAATGTCAAGTGAACAGGATTTTGGAAGCTAAAAGCAATATTTGTCCAAGAGATATGAGGCTCCTTTACCAAGGATTATACCATGAACTTCAGCCTAAAAGGCTGGAGGGATGAAAAATGAATGAGGGAAGTTGGATACTATCTGTATTTTACTTTAATGGTGACAGGTAGTCGAAACTTGGGTTGGTCAGCCTAGAAGAAGGGCAGACTCCACACAGAGTATGTGTTTTAGTTTTCCCATGTTTCTTACCTTTTATACTAAACATATTTACATTTGGCCATGATGGACTCTCTTTAGTCTGATTTCCCAAAGGCAGAACCTGAGAATAAGATGATGTCAATAGAAGTATGTAAAATAGCCTGGGGCTTAGGTTGGACTGAGAGACATGCTTGTCACTATCAAAGTGCTAATTTAATAGGTGTGGGCAGAGAGCTAATCAATTATGTGGTAGAATGAGAGGCACCAAACAGAGCAAGCTGGGTGGGAAAAAAGGGAGGAGGTGCCCTGAGGTCTTAGGTATACCCACAGAAGCATTTTGTAGAGGGTCTGCGACTTGGTCGATTACAGCTAGACAGAAAATGCCTATGAGCACTCAGTTTAGACTGATCAGACTCCATAGGATGGATAGGATGTGATGGAATGATATAAAGGTGGGGGGGTGCCCAGAATGAGCCAAAATGGGAGATGAGGTTGAAATGATTCATGGGTTGGGCCTCCCCTGGTGGTGCAGGCAGTTGAGCGCAGCGCTATGAAGCTGTCTGCAGCCTCTGCAGTGCTGGTTCAATCCCGGCCAGCAAGAGAGGGTCCCACATGGCACGGCAGACCTCTCCTGTCTCCCCGCTGCTCCCCTCAGCAGTGTATTTCAGTCCATCTGTCTGTTCTGCTCCCCACTCTATTTCTGGTGAATCCCCTCACCCTCCTGTGCATCTGGCCTGTACCCCTGATTCATGAGTCTCTGAATCCGTTCCTCAGCTGTGTGACACCAATATTATGCCATTTAAGACTCACTTTTGTTTTGAGGGAGACTTATGATTATTGTTTCAATTTCCTTGCAGATAATTTTTTCTGAAAAAGGTTTTCTGTTTCTTCCTGATTCTGTCTTGGAAGGTTTTATGCTTCTAGAAGTTGGTTCATTTCTCCTAGGTTCTCCAGTCTATTGACATAAGGATGTTCCCAGCAGTCTGATGATTTTCTGTTTCTGAGATGTCTATCCTCATTTCTCCTCTTTCATTTCTGATTCTAATTTATTGCATCTTTCTCCCCTTGTTTCTTTGTGAGCCTGGCTAGAAGCTTGCCTATTTTGTTTATCTTTTTGAAGAAGTGTTGGTTTCATTGCGCTTTTGTACTGTCCTGGCCTCCAGTTAGTTCTCTGCACAGGCACACCTTCCTGCACCCTCTGGCCTTATCCCTAGGTGTGAGGCTCTGGGTCCAGGCTTGCCCTCAGGTCCCAGAAGCCAGTAAGGCTTGGAGGCTGGCTTCAGCGTGCCAGTTACTACCGCCTTTGTGCAGCTGTGCTGGCCTTTGTGAGAGACACCTGCTGTCTTCCACATGTGGCTTTCAGGTCAATCTCTGAGACACGGACATAACCTGGGTAGGACAGACTGCATTCACTCCATGTAAAGAAATCTGGGTGTTATTTCTCCCCTTGTATACTGCCATAGTGTGTGTTACAAGCAACCAACTGGGTCACCCCCTCTTTCCCTGGACTTGCTCTGTTTCAGAGGTAGATTGCAGGTGTTTAGTGTGTTTGGAATTAAAATCTGCAGCTGTCTTAGATAATCATGCAGTCTCTTGAATACCAACCTTTGAGGTGAGGCATACTATTTTGTAATAGTTCTAATTTTCTAGAATTTATCTTTTATGTATCGAACACAAATCTTCATTTCCTTTTATCACTTGGTATTAGGTAATTTCCAGACACCTCACAATTCCTGTCTTAAGGACCTATCTCAGGGTTTTGCGTGTGTGTTTGTGTGTGTGTTTGCACATGTGTAATGTGTTAATATGTGTAAATTACCTAGAACAGTTTCTAAGATACAGTAATTGCTGGTGAATTTTAGAAATTCTTACTATTGCTGTTGTGTATCTACTTTGTTGCTAAATGTTTACAAACAGCAACACCTGATATTGGCTAGGTGGGGAAAGTCAGCATACTTAATACAAATTATAGATGAGTATATAAATTGGTTTATTACTTTTGGAAGAAAACTTTATAGTTCATCTCAAATTATTAAAAAAAAATCTTGAAAAAAGAAAATCTACTTTTGGAAAGTCAACCTGTGATGTATGTAATTATTTGTTCTTGGCAATAGCAGTGTTACTTGTAATGATAAACAATTTGTAATTACTTGACTGACAGGCAAATAACTGATATGCATGTATACATTTCATTTCCTCTCTAAACATCATTAAAAGTACACACAATTCCTGCATGAGTGAGACCATCCGGTATTTTTGGTTTTCTTTCTGGCTTATTTCACTGAGCATGATCCCTTCCAGCTCCATCCATGTTGCTGCAAATTGCATGAGTTTATCTTTTTTCATCGTTGAGTAATATTCCATTGTGTATATGTTCCACATCTTCTTGATCCAGTCATCTATTTTTGGGCATTTGGGTTGAGGGACCAGGAAAAAGACAAATTATAATAAAGTAAAAATCGAAATCAACAAACAACTATAAACCAGAGACACATTAAGGCGGGTGGGGGGTAGTAGGGATTACAGTCAAAATAAGGGGGTTGGGAATTGTATGGGGACTATAAGCATGATGAAAATGCATACATTGTGCAAAAATGAAAAATGATGTAAATATATATATATAAAATAAAAAAAAGACTTAAAAAAACAAAAAAAACTACACACAATTTAATTTTTTACTGAGGTAAAATTCACTTCTAGGGAAATACACAAATATTAAGTATGGGCTTTGATGATGTTTGAGAAATGTATATGCCCATAGTAACAAACTCTTAATCAAGGACATTCCTGTCTCCCTAGAGACTTTCCTTATGGCTCATTCCAGTCAGTTCCTCCATAGACAATGCATTCATATTTCGATTGTACATTAGTATTGCTTGTTCTTGGATTTCACATAAATGGAATCATAAAGTATAGATTCTTTTGTGTCGGCTCCTTTCATTCAATATAATTCTGAATACCCAGTCATGTTGTATCAGTAGTCTATTCCTCTACCCTTCTTTATTTCTATATCATCTGAGTAGTTTTCCATTTGTTTTGTATATACCATTATCCTATTGATGATATTTTGACAGTTTTTAACTATTATGAATAAGGTTGTTATGAGCATTCTTGTACAAGACTTTCTGTGGCCATATGTTTTCATTTTGCTTGGGTAAATACCTAGGAGTGAAATTGCTGGGTCATAGGGTAAGTGCATGTTTAATGTTATAATCTGCAGAACAATTTTATAAAGTGATTGCACCATTTGATCCTTTCACCAGCATGTATGTTTAATGGACATTGTTCCATTAAGCTGTGCCACTGGTGTGAAGTGGTATCTAGCTGTAGTTTTAATTTGCACTTCCCTGTTGACTAGTGATGTCAGTGCCTTTTCTGTGCTTATTTGGCCATTTATACATCTTGTTTAGTGAAAGACTGATTCAGGACTTTTTTCCAAGCCTATAAAGTAAAGATATTCTCCCGAATTTTCCTCTGGAAGCTTTATGGATTTAATTAACTTAGACATGTATCAATCTAAAATTATCTCTGTATATGATGTTATATAGAAGATGAGGATTATGTTGTCCTATCTTTTTTAGTTGTTATAACTCAATTTATTAAATAGGCTTTTCTGGGCCTCCCCGGTGGCGCAGCTGTTGAACGCTGGGTTGTGAAGCTGCCTGCAGCCTCTGCACCGCCGGTTCTATCCCCGGCTGCTCCCCGGCCACTGGAGGAGGGTCCCACATGGCGCGCAGACCTCTCCTGCCGCCCGCTGCTCCCCTCAGCAGTGTACTTCTGTCCTTCTGCCTGCTCTGCTCCCCGCTCTGGCTCTGGTGAATTCTCTCACCCTCCCATGCTTATGACTGTACCCAGTGCATGTATAAACAAACCATCAAACAAATAAATGAATAAATAAATAACATGCCTCTAAAAAAAAATAAAAAAGGCTTTTCTTTCTCCATTTATATCTTGTTGAAAATCAATTAACTGTATATATACAGGCTTTTTTCTGAACTCTATATTATGTTAATTGATCTATTTACCCATTCTTAAACTAAAACTATGCTATCCATATTACTGTAATTTATTAAGTCTTGAAATCTGGTAATGTTATCAGCCCACCATTGTTCTTCAAACTTATTTAGACTGTTCTAGATCCTTTGAATTTCCATATAAAAATTAAAATCAGATTTTTAGTTGCTTCCTAGAAGCCTACATATGCTAGAACTTCCTAGAAGCCTACATACATCAAAGAATATTCATTGTTTAGTTTTATGTAGCAACTGATTGTGAAAATCTAAACGTTAACCAATAAGAAACTGGCACAATTTACCATTTCACATCCACTCAATGGAATCTTATGCAACTATTAAGGAATAGTAAGGTATCTACCTATCAGTGCTAATATGGGCATTCCGTAAGATGTATTGTTAAGTAAAGAAATCATTATGCAAAGTACTATATAAGTCATGTTCCTATTTGTTTAGGAAATGAGAATATAGATAAAATATATGCTTTCTATATGTGTATGAAATTTACTGATTCATTTAAATGAAAAATTTAGAGTAGAGCTGTTCTCAAGACTGGGACCAGAGATTCACAGAATATATTAGATGCTGCCCTCACTCTTTAGCTGGACTCCACTTTTCTCTTTTTGGCTTCATTGTCAGACAGCTTCCACGTCATTGGTATAATTTGCATACAACACATATCTTAAGTGTTCAGTTTCATAGATTCCAATAGTTGTGTACACCAGTGTAACACCACTTAAAAAAAGATAGAGTATTTCCATTACGGATGTTATCTCATGCCTCTTTTCTTAATCCCTATCCCACAGAGATAGCTGCAGTTTTGATTTCTAATATTTCTAATTCAATTTTAGATTGAATATAGATGGAATCACACAGTAGCTATCTTCTTGTTTCTAGCTTCTTTGATTTTATTTTTAAGATGTATCCATAGTTATTGCAAATATTAGTAGTGTTCTTTTGTGTGAAGTTATATTACAAAAATTTGTTCTGTTGTTGAAAATTTGGGTTATTTCTAGCTTGGGGCTATCATGAATGTGACTTCTTGTGGATATATGTATTTCATTTATTTTCTATTGGGTAAATGCTTAAAAGTTGGATTGCTGTGTCAGAAGGTATGTGACTGTCTAGCTTTTAAAGAAACTGATATGTAGTTTTCAAAAAATGATTGTATAACTTAATACTCCCACTAGCAGCATATGAGAGTTATAAATGTTTCTCATTCTGGAAAACATTTAGTATTGTCAGTCTTTGAGATTGTAGCCATTTTATATCTGTGGAAGTATTAATTTCTGTTTTTCTTTTGAATCATGATATTGAGTTCCTTGATACATGCTAGTTGGCCATTTGTATATCTTTCAAAAGGGTTTGTTCAGGTCTTTTGTCCATTTTTAATACTGAATTTTCTTTTATTGTTGATTTATAGGAATTCCTTATATATTCTGGATAAAAGTTCTTCATTATATATATTATATATATATATGTGTGTTGCAAATTTTTTTTGAGAACATAGCTCTCTAAGTAGACACTTTAATTAGGATGAAGTTCAATATGTCAGTTTTTTTTCTTTTAAACTTACTTGTTTCTTGTGTATTCTAGGATTTGCCTACCACAATGTTACAATGACATGCCTACTAGATTTTCTTCTAGGAGTTTCATATGTTCTATTTTTCCACTTTATGCTCTATCTCAATTTAACTCTGCTGTTGGATTGAGGTAGGGGTCATGTTTATTCAGTCTTCATTTTTTTCTTTAATAACATTTTTCCAACACATGTTTAAAGTAGCTTTATTTTAGCTTTTACTTTTAGTTTAGTTTTAATGCTGCTTTATTATAGTTATGCCCTGAAAACCTTGACTTTGAATATTTTCTGGGTTTCCATATTCTTCTAATTTTCATTCAGAAGGCTAACTTCTTGACTTCAGAAAAGAATCTAATTTTCTTTTTGAGAGATGTGAAATTACCTTAGTGGGTATGATCCAGTGATATCTGTGCCAATAAAGATTAGAAAATACCCAGAATTATTGGCAGGCATCATGTATTTTAAATTAGTAAGGATTTAGACTGACTTATGAGGCATTAAGAAGGCCAAATTTGTCTGATGTTGCTCAACTGCAAGAGGCTGAATGTCCAACATAGGTTAATGTGCAGTAAAAGAGTATATGAAATTCTTGAACAATTATAATAACTTAGATCTGTAAAGCATGGAATAGGCTTCCTTGGGAAATAAAAGAAATCTGTCTTAAACATACATTTAATTGAAAGAAGAACAGAGGACACATTTCTAGGAAGTAACTTAAGCTGACAAGTTAAACCAAATTACTTAGGTGGTTTTGCCCTTAGATTTCTATGACCTACATAAAATATGAACCTTCCATTTGATGTCATACCTGACTTTCTCAGAAAAGGGTAAGTCTCAGCCCCACTGAGTTTTTCATAGATTTTACTACACACAGATGGGCAAGAGCTAAGGAGAGTAAAACATTCGGAGAGTTAATGTCTGCAAAAAGTGACGAGCTAAGCAGCCATAATAATTTCAATAGAGGACATTTACATTTTTCTAATAATACATTTCATGTAATTCTTTGTATCACATAAATCTTTTCCCACATACTTCCAGAGATTTGGCTTCCAGGTGCTCCATAAAAGTGATAAAATAAGCTCAAGTCTTCCTTTTCTCTGCTATTTTTCCATCAGTTTCCTTCTTCTTCTGACCTCTCGTAGTACTAATTGCTGTGTCATTTGGGCTTGGAATCCCAAATAATTTTTCCTTCATTCTCCTCATCTTCTTTTCTGACAAATGTCAGAAAAATAGGATAAAGATTATCTAGTTATTTGAAAAATATTTCTTACTTATATTCTACTATAGTTTACATTTTGTTACTCACCACATCTTTATTTCTTATTTTTTATTTGAGGACTAAACATGAGGCTCAGCTTCAGCACAAAGGCAGGTGATTGCCATAAGGAGAGCATGGTTATGACAATTTCCCTCAAGGAACATCATCTTGTTAAGTCTTTAAAGTTGCTGAGCACGTTTTTCTTAAGAGATTTAGCATTTAATTTTTTTGAGTTCTTTTATGCTGCTAAAACAACTATTCTGTGTATTGAATAGAATTCTAGTAACATCTCTGACAACAATCCCATCAAAACACTTGAAAAGGATGCTCACTCATGGAAATTTTGAAAGCCTGGGTCCTTCTAAAATATGTGTTTTGCCTTGAAAGTTATGCAAAGCAGCTTAAATTTTAGAACATCATTTGGGAGCAATTCTCAGAGAAACAATTTTAGTTTTCTAAATGGAGAATCCAGGACAATGCTATAGGAACCAGTCAAGACAACACTTTATCCAAGGCAGTTCTAATAACACCTTCTAAAAGGTTCTCTGTAACAAGAATTTAAATCTTTCAGCATTGTTCTGACAGTGCATCAGTACCTTAAGGAATCGTAATACAATGATGTAAAAGATTAAAAAAAAAATCACAGTGCCTTAAATGCAAGTCATTGAAGATCCAACTGTTGTGAGTTGAGCCTGTCTGACAGAGCAGAAAGGCCAGTAAGTCAAGCCCAAATGGTGTAATCAGAGCAGTGCATAATTAAAAGCCATCTGCATGTTTTGTGTGCCCCTCTCTGTATGTGAAATAGGACTAGCACTATGTGAGTACTTAAAAGCCCCTTTCAAAAATTTCAAATCCTTATTGAGACATTACCCTGCAATGCAGAGTCTAAGACAAACCCACGTATTCATGACCAGCCCCCCCACGTTTTTTTCCCTCATGAGATGTGTGATTGATTTACAGACAAATTAACATAATGCCATACCACCACATGAGAAATGTTTATTGTCGTTTAAAAAATATTCTGTAGTTCATGAAAAGAAGCGAAGTTGTAGGAGCTAAGAAAATAAGGTTGTTGTGTGTCTCTAATGAGATTATAGTCCAAAATTCATTCTGAATTCTAACAGAGGCTGTTTTCTACTCCCACAAGTGCTAGTTACTAAGCATTTGATTCGGAAGTTTTATTTTTTCTTCTGTGGGATGACCTTGACGTCTAAGCAGATATTTAATTTGTTTTCATTAGTGGGAAGTAGCTAGTATAGGCGTCTGCCTATTCATCATTTCTTGTAATAGGTTTGAGTCATAACTAGGGGATGTGCCTTTTTAATCCCATAGTGATAGTCTGCTTGCTTAAGGGGACATATTTTATTTTATTTTATTTTATTTTTTTTTCTTTTTTTTTTTATAGAGGCATGTTTTATTAATTTATTTGTTTGTTCGTTTGTTTCGTTTATACATGCACTGGGTACAGTCAGAAGCGCGGGAGGGTGAGAGAATTCACCAGAGCCAGAGCAGGGAGCAGAGCAGGCAGACTGACGAAGTACACTGCTGAGGGGAGCAGCGGGCGGCAGGAGAGGTCTGCGCACCATGTGGGACCCTCCTCTGGTGGCCGGGGAGCAGCCGGGAATCGAACCGGCGCTGCAGAGGCTGCAGGCAGCTTCGCAACCCAGCGCTCAACCGCTGCGCCACCGGGGAGGCCCTAAGGGGACATATTTTAGAAGACTGAATCATCCTGCGCAGATCATCAGTACCAAAAAGAACATGTTTTCTTGTGTTCCTCTGGTCTAGGTTGTTACAGATGGGGATCTGGATTGTTATAGAGGGGAAGTGCTTCCTGAACCTTCCTTCCAGCTCCTAGATTTTATGATTTTATGTTTTGCTGTTAGAATGCTATATTTCAAAAATCAGTGCAAGTAGGTAGGGTTAAACTGATAGAAGAATATTCAAAGGTCTGGAGTTAACAAGAAGTTTAAATTAAAAAAAATTAACGCTTTTGCTTTCTACCTATCCTACCTGTAGAACAGTTCTCACTATTCTATAAACCCTGTTTCCCTACATAGAATTTATTATATTATTTTTTGAGATGTCAAGTCTAACTTCTCAGAGGTTCAGTTCAGTGCTCCTTTCCAAATGTAACTGGTATGTTCAGGTTGGGATACAAATGACTGATATTTCCAAATGCAGTAGTTCTGCATTCCCACAGTCCTGCATATTAGCGGGGGATTGATATTATCTTCCCTTGGAGCCTCTCCACCAATATACCCCATAATTGCAAGAGGTTTACTGGTATCTAACAGGTAGTTTCAGGTTGTTTCTGTCATTTACAAATGCAGCCAGACCCAGTCTGCACAATTCTTTTAAAGTCAGAGGTTTTGGTGACCCAGAACATCATCCTTTGTCTATGTGGTTCGTGACACTGTTGCCAGAAAACTGCAAGACTTCAAAGGCTGCTTCGACTCAGAGTGGGATTATGATTCAGTGCTTGGGTCTTCTAAGTACCCTTCCTTTCAGACACCCCATGGAAGAGATTAATCCTCCACCAGAAAACAGTCTCTTCAGCTGGAAGATGAAGAGACAGTTTCCTCTTCCCAGAACTGAAACCATCTAGACAGAGTCTTAACTCCAGAGAGGCTAGGAAGCCCCAAGTACTGAATCTCTTGAACCCCTCAAAATTCTATGGAAATATGGATGAAATTCACAATTATTTCAAAAACTATAAAGTTAGACTGACAAAGAATTTGAACTCTATTATTTGTACAAAAGAAAAAGTAATTTTCTTAGAGAATTTCTCTGTTTTCTCCTTGATGATGGCAAAATGTTGCTGCCTGGCCTTCATTTCTTATTTTTCCTGAAATATCAAAACAAGATTTTTAATCAAAAGAACTAAAAATGTTTAGTTGCAGTAGTGTAAGGTCTATGGTTTCATTGTTTAAGAGCTGTTTTACATAATTGAAAGGCACAACTTCAAGGATGTTGATATTGAAATAAATTTAATTGCTGATTTCTTTTATATCCATGGCTGCCGATGTAGAGGGATTCACTCTTATTTCAAAAGTGGATGTTTATTGCTTTTACAAATGTATGTTAAATTAGAGATTTTCTTGACCTAATGTTGCCAGTGGAAATGGCAGGAAACTGACATTTTTTAGGTCACATAGAACTTGATATTAGATGCTTTCCATGTATTCCTTTATTTCATTTTTACAACTCTAGGGGGTTGCACCCATCTACCCATAAGCCCAACAAATTCCTACTGGCCAACTATAATGATGGCAGTAATAAAAACAGTGATGTGTTTTTTGAGTAAATGGTGAAGTCCATCTTATGATTGAGAGGGCAGTGCTGGTTTTGGACTCCAGAAGTCACTGGATGTTAAGATCCTTCTGATCCCAGCCCTGGGAACTGTTACAGGAAGCAAGCAAAGACAGATATCGGAACTAGGTGAAATTTCCCAGGGTGCCTGGGTTTGGTGTCTGTGTCAAATGGGCAGTCAGCATCATGGCGGAGGCTCCTTTTCATGCGGTGATGATGTTCTCTGGCACCAGTGAATGGAGTTGTTGCTGTGGACAGAGAAGGTAGCACTTGAATCCAAGGGATTACCTGGATTGAGCATGAATTGAGAGGCCCAGCGGAGGTCTGAGTTGCAGTAATTTGGATATTTAAATACTGTGTTACTGTTACACATTACTGTGTACCTCAGGGTGGTATGGTTGGACAAATGGGTTGTATAAATACAGAGAGTGTGAAGCTTTGAAAAGTCAAACAGATGAAAGACAGTGAGATTCAAACCCAGGTTTGTACTACCTCTTAGGTAACAGTTTAAACTATTTGTAGACACCTACCTAAAATATTTTCCTAGGAATTTGCCTTTGCTACAGCATGAAAGAAAATCTGTATAAAGTAGAATACTTTTTGTAATAGTAAAACGCTTCAGTAAATAGTGAGAAAGTCATTCCAAGTTGTACTCTGACTCTCTGTCTTTTGTTCAAATTGTACTATTCACATATTCAGAGACAGAGTGTCTCTATGACTTAATTATGATGAACATAGTAATTGAAAGAAGGTGATTATATTATGCCAGAGGAGATAATTAAATGGGGAATTGCACTATTAGCTGGGCTTTTAGTACCATGCATTATCTTTATGAAAGATGATATTATGATCCCACTATACATTGATCAGATAAAAACTATTTACAGAGTCAACACATCAGATCAGAGGGCATTAGGAAATACATTAGATAAAGACTGCATCCCAGAGATATCATTAAAATACTTTGAAAATTTTACAAGCAGAAAATGCAGGGCATTCACTCCCTTTTGACTAGTAGTTTTATTGTCAGTAGGACTGGCAAATCTTCCTGCACCTACAGTTTCAGCAGAAATAAATTAATCATTGAAGTGAGTATGATAGGAACAGGATAGGAACTTAGTTTTTAATCTACTTACCACTTTTCTTGACAATCACATAAGGAGAATAAGAAAGAAAAGGAAAAATAAGAAAAAAAAAAGCTAAGAAACAGAATCCATAGACTCCAAGTTACATGAATTGTGGGCCAAGAAAAGTAAATCAGCATTAACCTTAGGGGGCTTGGGGGGAGTAAAAAGAATAAAGAATGGGGGGTCATGGAAAGGGCCAAGCAATGGTGGATCTTAGATGTCAGAAGCAAACATTCAGTCCTAGAAGGAGCAGGCCCCTCTCTGAATGGGAAGTACTATGAATGGACTGAAATTGAAAAGGGTATAATTGCTGAGGGAGGTGGGTAAGGAAGTTGCAGAAAGTATCCGGGGAAATTGAGAGGTGACTGACTTATCTCAGAAAATTTCATATCCCAAAAAGGAGCGAACAATTTGGGTGGCAGTAGGTATACCCCTCTGCTGTTAGTGGCATGTAAAGGAATCAAGGGAAATTAGAAATAGGAATAAAAGCTCTTCTGAGCCAGTTTATGTGCTAAGAGCAAAGAAGAGATGTGTTATAAATGGCCTACTACTTTAGCAATATCAAAAGGAGTTTTGAACAAAGAAAGCTAGAAAACTTCCCATTGGCTCTTTTGCTAATAATTAGTTTAGGAAATCTAACATATTTAAATATGAATAACAGAAATAGATTAAAGACAGCATTCAGATAAAAATACTTCAAGAAAAATTATGCAAGAGTACCAAAACTCCTCTACATGGAAAAGAAACTTAATAGAAAATACTGAATGGAGCAAATGAAAATTATAGTCTAACATTTCAATGTGAATTAAAAAAAATTGGTGTAACAAGCAATGTGGCTTTGAATTAATACCATGAAGCAGAAATAAAAGAAATAAGGGTAAAGCTGAGTAGTCAAGGGAAGGTCAGTTTTACTGTTGAAGGAATTGAAGCAGGAGTGGTAGATTCCAAGAACAAAAGGAAAGAGAAAGAAAAAAAAATTAGAAAGACTTAATTTTTAGGGGTAAAACAGAACAGATATCTTAGGAAACACAGTAAGGGATCTCGAAGAAAGAAATGAGGAAAACAAGAAATGAAACATAGAGATAACATGATTGGTGAGAAAAGATATAGAATGAAGATAAAGAAGTTTCAGCATAAGCATAATTGAAGCTCCAAGAGCAAAGTGTGGAGGGCGACAAATAGACAATGGTGAAGGAACTTGGGTGCCTTGGTGGTGGGTATGATTTGGTGACATGCATCTGAGGTGGTGTGATCCTGTGCCTCCGAATCATGCATAGTATTGTAAAGTAATGATGCCTCAAAACAAAACAAAACAAAACAAAAAACATTCTGCTCTATGATGCCAGAGCTGGGGCTGTGGCTTCCTTTTCCTGCTGACTTCTGCTGGTAGGGAGCAAAGGAAGAGTGGTAGGAGCAGTAGAGAGTGGACTCTCATCTAGTTTGTTGCTATTTCTTTTTGTCATTCCAGCAACTACATGACCCCAGCAGGAATGGTTAGTTCAATCCTTCTGCTTCTGATGAGATCCCACGAAGCAATTTCATTGAGCCCCTAAAACCTGAGCCTCTATTCTCCTAAGCACCTCCTCTAAACTTCCATGTTCTTGGTAACTCCACCCCTTTGTCTGTGTTGCTCAATCCCTAAGAGTCTATCAGTCTTCTGAAGTTATCTCTTGCTGTGACTCAAAGTTCCATGCTTGCTCCTTCAACTTTTCCACACCTGTGTAACTAATGGTGATATTAAATTCCATCTATTGAAAGACAAGTGTTTTCACCCCTTGACTTAACCTCTCTGTGCATCAGTTCTCTTAAATGTAAAATGGAGATGATGACAATCAGCATAATACCTTATTAAAGTTGTGAAGATTAAAAAACTTTAAAAGTGTAGGTATTTCCATTGCTATTTTATCTATTCTAAAGCACAGAAAAAGAATAAAAACTTTCAAATCAATTCTTGTGGGATGAGTGTAGAAACAGTAACAAGCTTAAAAAGAATGTTAATAAAAAGAAAATTAAAAAATGATCTCAATTTACAAATAAAAGATGTAAAATCCAAAATAAGCACCAGCAAGGACAACTTGCAAGTACATTAAGAATAGCATGTCATAATTAAGTAAGAAATGATTAAAAACTCAGTATTAGGAAGTCTATTAAGATAATTCATCATATTAGTAGGTTGATAGGTATGATTTAGTGTTGGAGGACCCAGGCTCAGTCTGTGGTCTCCTCCATCTGCATTCACCCCTTGGTGACCCCAAGTTATCTTGACTTCAGAAGCTATCCATGGCCTGCTTTTGTACAATCTTCAAGTTAAGAATTTTTTAAAAAAGATTTATTTATGCATGCAAGAATTGGGGTGCAGGCCAGAGGTGTCAGGGTGAGGGGGGGTAGAGGATTCACCAGAGATAGAGTGGGGAGCAGAACAGGAAGATCTACTAAAATACACTGCTGTGGGGAATAGTGGGTAGACAGGAGAGGTCTGCTGCGCCATGTAGGTCAGCTACCTGGTCATGTGTGTCAATTCGCTGGGCGGGGATTGAACTCAGGCCACAGTGACTGGCAATAGCTTGATAGTGCTGAGACTTTACCGCTGTACCAGCAGAGAGGCCCTTAAGAATGTTTTTTATGCTTGCAAAGGATTGTAAAAATCCAACGAACCAACCAACCAATCAACCAAACGTTTACCAAAAAAGAGAGACAGTACGTACCTCACAAAGCATACAAAGTTTGTCTAGTTTTGTAAAGAAGACTTTTGACTACCCCTTAGGTACAATATGATGACTTTTGTAATGGACTGTCTTAAAATATTTTCATTTAGGTGTAATGCACATCCAAAAAAAGTATACATGTTGTAAGTGTACTACTCCTTGAATTCCATCAACTGACCACATTTTTGTAACCAGGTCAAGAAACAGAGCATCACTTGGTCCCCAGAAATTCTATTTTGCTGGGAATGGCCTGACTTTTGTTCTTGCAAGTAAATGCACGTACCCTCATATTCATTCTATTGTAATCTTTAGAGTACAGTTTTTAAAATTGTTCCTCAAATTCTGGATCACATTGCCTATTCTTATTAATTTCCCTCTCACCTGAAAGAAAAGTGTCTCAACTTTATCATTATCTTGTTCTATTTCTTTCCAACAACTTGAAAACTTTAACAGAAAATTCAAAACTACATTAAACTGAAACTAACACAACAGCATTGTGTAGGATGGCAGTATCTCCCCCCAACCCCTCAAACAGATAGAACACAATGTTGAGAAATAACATAGTACTTCACTTTAAATAGATTTAGAGAGAATGACTCTTTGTGTCTTCAAGGTAGCATATACACAATCTCATACTGAAGTTGCCATGGAAACGACTGAATGATAGAAAGAACTGTAGCATAAAATTTGTATAATTCATGGATTTCTGAGAATTTTCAGTTCTAAGTTTATAATACACAGAACTTCCTACTCAATGGGGGCATTTATCTATCTGATAAACATCTTTTTTTTTGACCTGTGTGTGCTGAAATACTTGTATTGATTGAATTGTTCTGAAAAACCTGCCTGAAATATCAAAATTCTGTTTTGAAAGCTTAAAATCATTAAATATCTTTGTTTTATATAAAGTAAAGAGTACACACACACACACATACACACACACGCATTTCATTTATGTAAAGAGCCAATAAGGTCCTAAAATAATTTAAATTATTATATAAAAGCACTGTTCAGCCCTTTAAATATTGAATAGAGATAGTATATGAGAAAACAAGAACGTAATTTGCAATCAATATTTTTCATATATTAATTTTTGACTTTACAATTGGGTCTGAAAACGATTTGAAATGACAGTGGAAATGTATGTGCTAGGCCAAAGATGCTTTCCCCACTCCTTTACAGAGAAAGAAAATGAAACATGAATTCATTAATTCAACAAATATTTATTAAAGTCTTGTGATTTTAACATTTTTTCCAGGCACTGGTTTACATCAGAATTCAAGACCTCAGGAGCAAAATCCCTGTCCTGAAGAAACTAACATTCCAGCAGACTGATGATAAATTGAGATACTGCCTCATGATTAGAGTTACAGTGGGAGAGAAACAGAGAGGCTGCTGTTCTACTAGTGAGTGCTTAGGAAATTCTCATCAGATTATATTTGATCTAAATCCTAAACAGTAGGATGGAGGCAGGTAGGTGAAGGTAGGGGTAACAATAACCAGGTCAAGGAAAAGCCGGGGCGAAGGCGCTGGGACATGGGGTAATTTATTTTTTCTCTCTCAAGAGTTGTGAGCTGCTTTTAGTACCTTATGTCCATGTCCACATGAAATTCAGAGTTGACTGTGTTGTCCTTTGGAGTACAGCATTCAAAGGAAAGAAAGTTTTTTTGCCTTTTTTGTTGACTGTCTTCTCTAAGGTCCTGGCCTTGGCATTTCAAAGTGGATGTGCCCCTGCTCTCAGACAGAAGTAGAAGATGCCCCAACAGTCTTTTGCTAATTCATCTTTTCCTTTTCTTCTCCATTCTCTCGTCTTTTGTGCCACCCATTGTCCTTCGTTTCTTCTATCTTTCCACCACCCTCCCTAAGTCCCTCTGCCTTCCTGCCTTCTTCCACCCATCCATGAAATGCCCAGCGCGTGTGTGTACATGACACAGGCACGATAAAAGGAGTTTCATGGGAACAGATTCATCAGTTGGAGTTCACCAAGAACAGGTGGTCCCCATCCAAGAACTCCAAATGCACAGCTTGCTTCAGCCTTGGCTAATTTTCTGAGGCAGAATTTAAAAGTTCCAGATTCCCAAATTTCAAAAAGCAATAACCTCTTCTGTTTGTTTCACTTATTATGGCAAATGTCTCTCATTTGTGTCATCAACATTTTTGCCACGTGTGTTTTGAGGTGGGAGTGTGGAGGAAAGTGTTATGTCAACAGTGAGGGGGAAAGGAAACTTTGTTCTCTGCAGGAAAATAATGACTAATTCCCTTATATCATGGTTGGCCTCAGGGTATTCATTTGGAAAACTTAGCTCATTGGTAGGGGAAAAAAATCCAAAAGACATGCAAATGAAACCATCAAAAAGTGCAAAGTTGATGAGGTGGCAAAGGTGAACATTATGACCTATCAAAGCACATGGCCCATGCACGCACAAGTATATTGGAGAGTATTTTATAGCATTTGTATAAGGGGGTTTGGAAGAATTCCTTGTCAATTCTACCCACTCTAGACTGCCAAACCTTAAATATAATGTATATTAGAGTCAGTATCATTTGGATATTCATACTGTTTTAATTAACTCTATCTATCTGGGGAGGTTCTTTTAACTGGAAAGTTTATGATGATAATTAACGGGTTAACTAATGAATCCACACTAGCAAATGAGAACTATGCACAATTTATTACATATACAACTTAATCATAATTGCATTTTAGTTCAATAAAAATAATACCCCAGTATGAACATCCTGTCTTTTCTCACTAGGAGCTAGTGTGACCCTCGCCTCACATTGTTTAGGAGAAGGTCTCTGCTCTGGGGTTACTCGGATTCCTTCCGTGGTCTCGGTACATCCCCACCCCACACCGGTTGGTTCTGGGAGTGCTGCTTCAGTGTATGGGATGGCTAATTTCGTGTCAGCTTTGCTGGGCTAGGAGATGCCTTGATAGTTGGTAAAATATTATTTCCCAGTGTGTCTGTAAAAGTGTTTGCAAAACAAACTAGCATTTGCTTCAGTAGCTAAGTGAAGATTTACCTTCAAGAATGTGGGAGGGTATGATCCAATCTGTTGGGGCCTGATAGAACAGAAGGTGCAGGAAGGGTGCTTTCTCTCTTGATCTAGGATGTCCATCTTCTGCCATTGGACAGCAGAGTCCTAGTTTCCAGCCTTGGAACACCAGGACTAAACAGTATTGGCTTCCCTGGTTCTCTTTGGACTCTAATTGAATCCTATCCTTGGCTTCCTGGTTCCCTAGCTTGCAGACAGCAGACTATGGAGCTTCTTGTCCCACATAACCACCTGAACTGACCCTTACAATTAATCTCTCCTATCCATCTCTACATATCCTATTGGTTCTGTTTCTCTGAAGAACTCTGACTAATACAGTGTATTAGAATTTTAAGGCCATTTTGGAAAGTTCCCCATCTCTGCTTCTTCAGTTGTTTGATACTTAAGTTCTGCTACGGCCTCAATATTTGTGTTGCCCCAAAATCATCTGCTGAAATACTAGCCTCCCAAGGTGATTATATTAGGAGATGGAGGCCTTTGGGAAGTGATTAAGTCAAGATTCCAGAACCTTCATGAAGTGCTTTAGTGTATTTATAAAAGGGGCCCCAGAGAACTCTCTCTATTTCTTCCCTGGAAGTCTGTGAACCAGAGGACATCACTAGAACCCTAACATGCTGGTACCTTGATCTTGAACTTCTAGTCTCCGGAACCATGAGAAATGAATTCTGTTGTTTATGGTCCTCCTACTATGTGCTTTGTTGTGGCAGCCTGAACAGACATCTCTCTTTAGTCATTGCCTTCTGAATTATTACTTCCAGCCTAAACACTTGGTATCTCCACTTGCTGTCTAATAATCTTTCAAGGTATCAAATCTGCCCCTGGTCTTCTGCATCCTGGACTGTCTTTCCCCACTTGCTTGGGATGTGGACCCATCCTTGACTTCTCTCTTTACCCACAATTTTACCTCCAGTCCCTTTGCACATTCTGGGTTCTTGTTGTCGGTTGACAGCCTCATGACATGTCAGTTAGTGAGGTCCCGGTATCCGTATAGTGTGCGGTGTGGCTTTAGTGCACTTCTGGATGAGCCCCCCAGACTGCTCCCCTTCCACTAGAGAGAAGATAGCCAATAATGAAGAGGTGGACACTCAACAGCCCCTCTAGTCCACTGGCCCCTTCATCTTGATTTCATTTGCTCACCTCCCATACTCCTGAACTTTGTGAAGTGAATGTCTTTTATTTATAAGTCACCCATCTAAATGGACTAAGACATTTTCTTATTACAGTTTTTGTTGTTTTTCTTCAATGATCTTTTCAAAACACTGGCTGCTCAGGGCAGCAGCTGTGTGGCACTGCGTTCTCAGCCATGCTAGTCTGCTCCCCCTGGGCCCTCCAGCCTTGAGCTTTGGCAGTGGGTAGGTACTAATCCTTGTTGTGTGCAAGAAGCAACTTCCTGACTGGATTAGAACCAGTAAACAATTCTCCTTTCCAGGGATGTCTGCTGCTCCCCAGTAGCCCTCTGGCTGTCAGAGCCTATAAGCTCAGCCTCTGTCCACACCTACCCTGTCTCGCTCTGGCTGTCTTGCTCTCTGTGTCCCAGACACACTGAGCTTTTTATGCTTCCTGATGCATCAAAATCTCCCCTGTTTCCAACTTAAAATGGGTTAAAGAACTGGACATAAGACCTGAAACCATAAAATACATAGAAGGAAACATAGGCGAAACACTACATGACATGCACCTCAGTAACATCTTTAAAGACACATCACCCAAAGCAGTGACAGTGATGGCTAAGATAAACAGCTGGGACTACATCAAATTAAAGAGATTCTGTACAGCAAAAGAGACAGTAACCAAAACAAAGACACCCCCACTGATTGGGAGAAAATTTTTGCATACAACACTAATGATAAAGGGCTGATCACAAAAATCTACAAAGAGCCGATGAGACTAAACAAAAACAAAATAAATAACCCAGTCAAAAAATGGGCAGAAGAGCTAAAAAGAAACTTCTCCAAAAAGGAAATGCAAATGACCAACAGGCATATGAAAAAATGTTCAACATTGCTTGTAATCAGGGAAATGCAAATCAAAAGTGCAATGAGACACCATCTTACCAGTGAGAATGGCACATATTAAAAAAACTAGCAACAACAAATGTTGGCAAGGATGTGGAGAAAAAGGAACTCTCCTGCACTGTTGGTGGGAGTGCAAACTGGTCCAACCACTGTGGAGAGCTGTGTGGAGATTCCTCAGTCTACTAAAGATAGAGCTTTCATATGATCCAGCAATTCCACTCCGAGGTATTTACCCAAAGGACACAGAAACATTAATTCAAAAGGGACCTGCACCCCCATGTTTACAGCAGCAATATTTACAATAGCTAAGCTATGGAAACAACCCAAATGCCCAAAAATAGATGACTGGATCAAGAAGATGTGGTACATATACACCATGGAATATTACTCAGCAATCAAAAAAGATAAGCTCATGTAATTTGTAGCAACATGGATGGAGCTGGAAGGGATCATGCTCAGCAAAATAAGCCAGAAAGAAAGAGAAAAATACCAGATGATCTCACTATAGCAGGAAAGGGATCAGGAAAGAGACTAATTATAATAGAGTAAAAATCAAAATCAACAAGCAACTATAAATCAGAGACACACTATGGGGGGAGGGTAGGAGAGCGTAGGATCATCTTCGTTATGGGGACTATAACGAAGATGAAAATGCATACATTGTGCAAAAATGAAAAATTATGTAAAAAATATATAAAATAAAAAAAAATGAAAAAAATTCTCCCCTGTTTCAGGGATGGTTATCTGCTGCTCCCTCTGCCTGAACACTTCTGCTGCAATCAGCCCTTCTCCCATCCCTGCTGCCCCTTCCTGCTCACAGTAGCTGACTCCTGCCCATGTTCAGGTCTCTGAGAAGTGCCTCTACTACAGAGATGTCCTTCACCATGGAATTGGCATTAGACTTGTTTGTGTACATTCTCTGCATTAGTTTGGGTGTTGATAATTGTTGCAATAATTAAACTTCTGAATTTCTTAGGGCTGATGTAGTAAGTACCCAAAACTGGGTGACTTAAAGCAGCAGAAATGTATTGTCTCATGGTTCTAGAAGCTAGAAATCTGCAATCAAGGTGTCTGCTACTCTCTGAGGATACTTTCTTGGGTTTTCTAGTTCCTGGTATTTGCCAGACATCTTTGGTTCCTTGACTCCACTATCTGGAGTTGTCCCTGTGTCTTCCTTCTGTGTATGTCTGTTTTGGCATCTAAATTTCTCTTTTGATAAAGACAGCAGCCACACCAGCTTAGCAAACACTCCAAGACCTCATTTTCACTTGGTCACCTCCATAAAGACCCAATTCCCAAATAAGGCCACATTCTGAGGTATCAGGAATTGGAAGTTCAACACACTGCAACCTGTCACATATATGTTTTATATATATATATATATGTTATATATATATATATATACACACACACACACACACACGTGTGTGTGTGTGTGTGTGTGTGTGTGTATACATGTCTGTGGACAGTGGGCAACTGGCTGCCATGGTGATTTAGGAACCAGACTCCCCCCTTCATGACTGTCCTGACTCTGCAACTTGGAATCATCTCTGTCTAGCTCATGAAAGAAGGAAAGAAAGCATGTGTCTTCCTTCCCTCGTATGCCCTCCTCCTCACACACCATCAGGGAGGACTCGACCCAGATCCACCTAGATGGAAACGCCAAAGGGAAAATAAAGTTTGCTGGGTAAGACTTCTTAAGCCATATGTGTTGAAGAACTGGTATTTCTGTTTACAGTCTATCACATGGCAATATTTTATCAGAATTAAAAATGTATTATATATATATTTTAAAGATTTATTTATTCATACAAACACTGGGTACAGTCAGAAGCACGGGAGAGAATTTACCAGAGCCAGGGTGGGGAGCAGAGCAGGCAGAAGGACCAAAGTACACTGCTGAGGGGAGCAGCGGGTGGCAGGAGAGGTCTGTGCGCCGTGTGGGACCCTCATTGGCAGCCGGGGATCAAACTGGCGCTGCAGAGGCTGCGGGCAGCTTCGCAGCCCAGCGCTCAACCACTGCACCACTGGGGAGGCCCTAAAATGTATTATACATATATTTAAAGATTTTTTAAATTTATTTATGCATCCAAGAACTGGGGTATAGGCCAGAGGTGCAGAGGGTGAGAGAGGATCACCAGAAACAGGAGCAGAACAGGCAGATGTACTGAAATACACTGCTGAGGGGAGCAGCGGGCGAGGCAGGAGAGGTCTGTTGTGCCATGTGGGTCAACTCCCTGGCAGGGGATGGAACTCAGGCAGTCACAGTGATAGTGCTAAGCTTAACCCCTAGGCCACCAGGGAGGCCCCAAAAATGTATTATATTTTTAAAATGAATTTAAATATGCACAAAATATAATATCTATTTTTTATTAATAAATTTAACAGACATACAATTACCCAAATTCTGTAGGTTTCTAAAGAGTTTACTTCTCAATTTCTGGTCTCATGCTTTGACAAGCATGGCTTACACTTTGCAGGGGTCTTGGTTTAGTCAGCTCAGACTGCTGTAACAAAAGACTTAGGCAGTTGCTGAGGTAAGAAGATACACTCCTGGAACACACACAGTGTGTAAACATACGCAGATGTTACCTCAATAAAGAAGAACAAAATTTTTCCGAGAAAAAAAAGCCAGAAAAGGGTAGGCCAAGAGTAAAGGGTTATGCAGAGAGTGGCATTAACAGTAGACCATGGAATCTAAACTGGGTAAAAGAGAAAAGGAATTGGATGAGTTTGATGAGAAATAGTTGCAGGCTCTCAAGTTGTGATCCCACTGCGTACAGGTGACTTAAGCACAGACATCCATTCCCATGGTCCTGAAGGCTGGAAGTCCATGATGCAAGTGCTTGTGGCAGGACTGGCTTGGTGAGGGCTCTTTCTGGCTCCGAGCTGCTTCTCCAGGTACCTTCACATGCTGGAGATCTAGCAAGCTCTGGCCTCTCCATCCTCTGTGGGCACTAATCCCATCAAGAGGGCCTCACTTTTATGATCTCATCTAAATCTAATTACCTCCAGAAGCCTCTTCCTCCAAACACTCATGCCTGGTGTTAGGATTTACTATGAATCTTTTGAGGGGACACAAAAATTCATTTCTCAACAGGAGCATCCTATTTGATGGCAAATGTTTTTTGTCTTCTCTGATAACTCATGGCACTTGCCCCACCTTTGCCTTTAGACTTGGTGATTATTGCTTGTTTGACTCTTGTCTGACGTGCTTTCCTCCTGGCCTTTTGTGAGGACAGAAGTCATATTTGTCTTGTTAATGGGTATGTCCTCCACATCTAGTGAGTGCTTGGCATAAAGTTGAGATTAATAAATGTCAACTATCTGTTTCTGGTCTGCATCTGGAACAATCCCTAAGCAAATATCTTTTTTTTTTTTTTTTTTTTGTGAGACCCTCTCCAGCGGCCAGAACCGGCGCTATAGAGGCTACGGTCAGCCTCGCAGCCCAGCGCTCAACCGCTGCGCCACCAGGGGAGACCCCCTAAGCAAATATCTTGCCTAATGTTATGACATTAATTCAATAAACAGAAGCGTCTATTCTGCCTTTTAAGTGTTTTCCTTTTGGCTTGTTTAGCAAACACTCATGTTTTAAGTCTGTATAATGCAAAAGAAAGGGACTTCCTTGGAAGAGTGGGCCTATGAAATGATAAACAGGGGATGAGGCAGGGTAACTGACTTCAGTTAGGGAAAGAAGAGGGACAATAACTGTCAGAATTTCTAATTGACATGAGAAGAATAGCTTTATAAGCAAAATAAGAGTATTTTGCTAAAGAAGTAAATATTGGTGTAAAGAGAAGGCCCAGCTAGTGTACACAAGCAATGAGAACTCTTCTGTGAAGATAGAGAAATTATAGATAATGGATGGTGAAAACACATCGCCACGGAGAATGGAATGTTGCAGAGTTCTTAAAAAATAAATGTGAGTATTCTAAATGCCAAATTCAGAAGTAGCTCCATTAGTCAAGCAAAGAATCTAATGAAAGACTTGAGCAAGATTATTTTCAATATTTTTCTCCAGCAGAACTATTATTGTTCTTTAGAAAGAACTTGGACTTTTCCTAATTTTGTAGCTCTGGCTCTTACCTAGGAGTTTGCTTGCTGAATGCAGAAAGGGATTTATGCAGAGTATGTATACATTACATACAATAGCTAGCATTTAATGAGGCAACTTCTGTTGGGTACTGAACTTCTTACTTTATGTGCATTTTTCATTAAACTCCCACAACAAGAATAACACAGTCATTTCTATTTGTCTCTCCACTCCATAGGTAAGGGAGCTGAATTTGTATAAAGTTATTTGTCAAAGTCCCAGAACTTGTTAAGTGGAGGAATATTCACCTGGCTGTTGTAATTTCTTATTTTGATATCAGATTCAGTCATCCCCAAATCTGTTCCCCCCAAGGACAAATTACCATAGATATCTTTTTTTTTTTAAATAAACAATGGCATCCTCTGTAAGCTTATCTTTCCTCATCGTAACCCAGTGTTGTTACATTCTATTGTGTTGTACT
Source organism: Talpa europaea (assembly GCF_964194135.1). NCBI lineage: Eukaryota > Metazoa > Chordata > Mammalia > Eulipotyphla > Talpidae > Talpa > Talpa europaea. Next base: position 135,788,650 of record NC_140071.1, on the reverse strand, counting down.
ATGTCATACTGTGTTATTAATTTTTGGTGACAAAAATTTTTGGTCACAAAAGATTTTCTTAGCTGATAATTGGTTGACTATGGTTTCACACTGATTTTCAGAGCTGATATAATTCAGAATCAGAGAAACTAGAGAAATAGATGGGGATTTAGATGAACCATTTTCAGGATTTCACAGGCAACCCACTGTTTTCAGATATTACCCTCAGGAGAAACTCTTGAGCAACAGAGAAAAATGTTAAACTCCAATGACAATAAAGGAGCAAACTAATGTGCTCAGAGAATGTTGACTGTAGATGCCATTTCAATAAAATAAAAGTTATTGCTGAAGGAAAGGAGCTGATGACAACTTTCCGTGACTCAATTTCTTTCCAGCAGTTAAAATGTGCTTTAAACGCAGAAGCTTCTGTTGTGTATCACTTGAGTTTCCTGTTAAGCACTTGTGTTGATTTAATACAGCTTGGCCTTCCTTTCCCTCTGCCAAGTGACAATCATTTCAGTCATGTGTTCCTTTGCTCTCTGTCTTCTGCTTTGTGGTCCACGTGTGCCTCAGTCAGCCTGCAGGGTACCCTGAAAGGGAAATTGGAGATACCTGGCTTGTCCTGCTCTCCTGGTTATAGTGAACCATGACACAGTCTGTTGTATTGTCAAAGTGCTAAGTTTGACTAACGGGTTCTGTGTGCACAGATGAGGGAATTATTTGTATTTGTATGTATGAAGGGAGGCTTAACAGAAAAAGAAAAATTTAAGCTGGGGTTTTAAATGCACCAGACTAGCTGCTCCATGAAGGCGTAACTTAACTCTATTTGCTTATCACTGTATTTTCCATAACTTAGGATCATTCTTGAAATATAGATAAAACTAAATAAAATATTTGCTGAATAAATGAATGAATGGATACATGATTGAGAAGCCACTGTGGTATAGGAGAAAACTGTATGGATATTGGAGTCCAATATTCCTTTCTGGGTGTGCTCCGTACCTGCTGTGTGAATAGCCATATATCTAATAAAGAAAATTAACTTGTAATTAGAATTTTTCACAAAGAAAAATCCAGGCCTAGATGGCTTTCCCTGGTGAATTCTAAATATATTTGAGGAATAAATCATATCAAGCTATACAAATTCTTCCAGAAAATTGAGGAGTAACTACTTCCTACCTCTTTCTTGAGGTCATAATGAGCCTGATACTAAAATGAGGCATGTTACAAGAAAACAACTGATAGTTATTCATGAACATAGGTGAATGCATTCGGAACAAATTTTATCAAATCAAACCTTCATACATTACTAATGGGAATTAAAAATGGAGTTATTCAAGTTGCCTACTTACGTGAACTTCGGCAATTTAGGTCTTTCAAGGAAATCTGTTCATTGCACTTCATTTAAATTTATTGCTATAGAATTGTTCTAGTTTATAAAAAACATCCTACTATTATCATTATCTTTATTTTTTCTTATTTTATTGATTTTTTTCACTGTGATCTTTTTTGTTTCCACATACTTTGGATTTAATTTGCTCTTATTTTTCTCGTTTCTTATTGTGTAACCAAAGTTCACTTATCAGAGACTTTCCTGTTTTTCCCCTTGCTATCATGAAATTTAATTCTAGTGTGGAGAAACAGACAATAAAGCATAAATATAACATCTACAGTTTCTGGTGGTGATAAGTAAAACAAAATAATACACAGTAAGAGATAAAGAGTGATGGGGCCGTAGAAAGGGATGAAGCCTTCTTTTATCAAGAGCTGTTTGAGCAAATATCTGAATGAAATGAGAGAATGAAGCCTGTTATTAAAAAAAAAATCCTTATTATAATGGAGACTAGATGGCAGTGGGTCCAGAGTGGAAGCAGGTAAAACTGTTGGGAAAAGTCCACATGAAAGATAATGGTGGCTTGGATTGTTGAGGAGGTAATAAGTCAGATTTTGATTGTGTTGAGCTCACATTGGCTTACAACACCATACAGGGTCACACCTCTATGTATATACGTCACTACACTGTTTCTACCACAAAAACACCAATCACCCTCCAGTGCAGTCCATGGAGATCCCCTTCCCTTTCCTCTTTGCTCCCACTCTGGTCCTCAAATCTCAAATCTCGACTCATATTTCCAGGATTTATTTGGTTTAGTTTTGTTGCACATTCCTTTTATAAAATAGGAATTTAGCGCTACAAACGTCTCCCTAAGCACTATTTTAATGACACTGCCCCAGACAGACATTTTATGTTTTCATTTTCATTAAGGACAAAGTACTTTCTAATTTCCCTTTTGATATGGTCTTTGATCCATGAGTTATTAGAAATCTGTTATTTGCAATTCAAATATTTAGGAATTTTCAGAGATGTTTTTGTTCTTGAGTGCTAATAAAATTCCATGTGGCTATAGTCATATTTTTAAAATCATTGACAAATTTTTAATGATTCAGAATATGACATAGCCTGATAAATGTCCTGTGTGCATTTGAAAAAAGTTAATTTTATTGTGTGGAGAGTTTTATAAATGTTGTATAAATGTCAATTAAATCAAGTTGGCTGAAAGCGTTGCCGTATCGTCTACGTTCTGACCAATTTTCTGTATTGTTGTTGTATTGGATCCTGGGCAGTAATTAAGGTTAGGTGAGGCCCTGAGAAAGGAGCTTCCAGGAGGGATTCCTGCCTTTATATCAAGAGACACCAGAGAGCTCTCTCTTTTTCTCTCTCTCCTCTTCTCTCTCAGTCTTTCTCTTCCTTTCCCTCTCTCTCTGCCCTCTAAGAACCCAGCAAGTAAGTGGCTATCTGCAAACCAGAAAGAGCAAAACGATTATGAGTTGCTCAAGGCTCAGAGGATGATTAGCACTTTTCACCAACAGAGGATTTTTAAATTAAGGTATGTGTGATTTTTAAAGACATACTGCTATTGTATGCTTAGTGAACTACAGTACAATGTAAACATAAGTTCTGTATGCACCAGGCAAACAAAGTATTTGTGTGATTTGCCTTATTGTGGTGGTCTGCAGCTGAACCTGCAGTATCCCTGGGCTGTGCCTGTACTACCCCAGGGTATTTACCCAAGAGAAATGAAAACATATGCCCATTCAATGACTTGCACATGAATGGCTTAGCAGTCCCATTCCTAGTATCCCACCCTGGAAGCAGCCATCCATTTAACACCAGGTGAGTAGATAAATAAGCTACAGTGTATTTCTACAAAGAAGTAGCCATCAGCAATAAAATGGAAAAAAAGGATTGAATCTTGCAAACCAAGTGCATGGGTATTAAAGACATTATGTTGAACAAGTGAAGCCAAACAAAGAAGTACATACTGTATGACTTCAGGTAGAAAATTCTAGAAAAGGCAAAACTAGAAACTGTAAAAACAGATCATGTGCATTCTGAGAACTTTTGTGGGGAGAAGTAATTGATTGCAGAGAAGCACAAAAGTATTTTTTTGGGGTGATGTATTTTCGTTGGAGTAACATTTACATTAGCATATGTCAGAACTCATAAAACAGTACAATAAAAGTGGTTGCATTTAACTTCATGCAAATGTTCCTTCATAAAGTTGATCAGAAGAAAAAAATGGAAGGGAGTTTTGAAATGGGTCTGAAAACTCAGACCTCAGTGCCTGGAACTAGTGTCCTTGATCAGAGGCATGAAGTTGCTTCTGTCTGTGTGGGAAAAACCCAAACTGCATTCAGCTGCTGCTGCAGGAAGGTGCTGCCTAGAGACAAGGAAACATTTCTAAGATGCTGCTTGCTTAAGACAGGCAACAGACAGGATGTCAACAGCAAGCAAATAAAAATGAGCAATGGCTGTCTTCCTCCTCGGCCCCACATTCTCCCTCCAGAATCCCCAGGGCAGAGGTTTGGTTGCAGTTTTAGTCCCCGCATCAAGTGGTATGTAGAGCAGGTGGATTTGGAGTTGAGAAACAGTGACAAAAATGGGCACACCTCCTCAGGCGCCACTCAGTGTGCTCAGCTCCCCAGGAGGGACAGGGGCAGAGGCTAATGTTTGCTTTCAGGGATCTTGCAATTCGTAGGACAGTTTTGCACATGTAGGCAGAGGCATCGGAAGCTTTAACAAAAGACGAGATATTACTATGCTAAGAGTATGAAAAGAAAATGCTGTCATGGTCAGAGGGAGGATGAATCATTTTCAGATGGGTTTGGAGAAACTTCTTTGGGGGAAGTTGTATCTCACTTGGTGATCACTTATCCGTCAAGAGTCCTCTGAAAGGCCGGGTCTTTGGGAAGGTTTCCCTCCCCCCCAAAAAAACAACAAATGGATGTCCTTTTCCTTGTGTTTTCCATATGTCACTCTAATGCTTATTGAACACTTATTATGGGCTGACCTAAGTGCCATTGTAGGTCACGGTATGAATGTGAACTATGAATCTTCACAGTAACCCCATGAAATTGGTATTCTTCTTCCCCATTGTACCAGGGAAGAAGCAGAGAATAAATAGCCTGCTTTATTGATAGTTACAAGTGCCCCAGATTCCAGTCTGGGTGATGTCAGTCAACAACTTGTGCAAATCCACCTGCTCTACATTTGGCTGCATTTCCAATAAAGTCAGTTTACAGCTGTTATTAAGAACTTTACTGTATGGTTATTGTTTTGTATATTGTCTGGTCTCCTTTAGGTTAGGTATTCAACTTTGTCAGCACAGCCTATATTGGGACCTCATAATTCCTCAATAAGTGTTTTGAGTGGATGGATGTAGTTGTCTCCTTCATGCTTGGCATTTTGGATAGAAATTACTTCGTGGTTCCACCTTGAAGAATCGGAAGCTCAAGGAAGAGTGGAGAGGGCTCAGTGTTCAGCCAGGACAACAGAAATCAATAAATAGATCACAGGGAATTTAATGCAGACAACTGGGCATAAGGTTTGGGAGGGAGGGATGTCAAAGGATGCTGTGGCAGTGCTGAGATTAGGGATGGCGGGAAGCTGTCAGTGCTCAAGGAGGTGGAGACTGACTCAACCTGAGCAGATGGAGGGCGAGGTCTGTTTTGCTTCTCTTTCCTCCTGCCTTCTAATTTCTTCCCATTGCCTGGTGCTGGCTTTCACAGGTGCCTGGAAACTCTGCAGGAATCACACTCGTGGGATGCAGAGCAGAGCAGTTAGAGACTGAGAACTGGATCGAGTGGCCCAGGCTAGTGGGTTTGGACATCAGCACATTGTGGCTTGTAATTTGGGGCCCACTTCAACAATGGTCTCTCAAGTGCTCCTTTCTCTCTTCTCACTTGATCTGGACTGGTTTGGGGTTTGGGTTTGGCCCTGGAGACTAGTTAATGTCATACAAGCAGGAGAGCCAAGAGTGTATTCACGTGGGGACTTGCCATCTCTCACCATATGGGGAGGCTTGGGCTACCCTGTGAGCAAAATTGAGTAGCCTTCTAGGTCACAGGAGCCCTGTACTGGGAACCCCAGTGCCCTACCCACTGACTGAACACCTGAGCCAGCAGCAGACTGTAGATCCTTGCGTGAAGTTGAGCTGAGATCAGTTGTGCTCATCCTAAATCTCTCATCTAAGATTTTTTTTTTTAAAGTATCTTTTTTTTTTAAATTAATTTATTTATTTATACAAGCACTGGGTACAGTCAGAAGTGCAGGAGGGTGAGAGAATTCACCAGAGACAGAGCGGGGAGCAGAGCAGGCAGAAGGACCGAAGTACACTGCTGAGGGGAGCAGCGGGCGGCAGGAGAGGTCTGCGCGCCATGTGGGACCCTCCTCCGGTGGCCGGGGAGCAGCCGGGGATCGAACCGGCGCTGCAGAGGCTGCGGGCAGCGTTGCAACCCAGCGCTCAACCGCTGCGCCACCGGGGAGGCCCTCATCTAAGATTTTTTGAGCTAAATTAAAAGGTGTGATTATAAGCCACTAAGTTTGGATGTTATTTGTTATGCAGCAAAGGTAGCTGCTAGATAATCCTAGCTCAGCTACTTACAAGCTATTTGACTTTGTGCAGATCATTTAGTCTCAAAGTCTCTCTTTGACATAGGGGATGAAAATAACATATCACAGGATGTGTGGGAAGAGGTAATGAAGTAACATGTGTCAAGCAGAGCCTTGGTGCTGGGTGCACTCAGTGCTGAGTACTCCGTACGCTATCACTATTATGATGACTGTCTTTTCCGTCTCTCTAATTGTTAATTCTCTCTATCTGGAAAAATGATGGGGAGGTTATTCCTTAACAGGGCATGGGGTCGACACAAATGCTTTATTAAGAAGCTGCCTTAATTTTCCTGCTGGCATGAGGCAAATGAAGAGGGCAGATATTTTGTTAATTAAAAATTTAAAAGTACATAATTCTCTCTTTGAAAAAAATCTATATGGAACTCTGCAAAGCCAAATCTGTGACAACAGAGGATAATCACAAAGGTGTGGCTCGAATAACAATTGTGATCCACCCAGAATGTACATTTGTATTGGAGACATTGTGGATAAGATTATGTCAAAAAGTGAAGGATAATAAATTGCAGAAACTCATCAGTTCACATAAAATCGACGTGTGCTGCCATATTCCAGATGCTTGATTACGGTTCTTTAATGTAACGAGTTGCCAATTCCCTTCTCTGGAGAAGGATTGACAGATTGTAATGCAATCTGTTGGTATTCTTTGATGGCAGCTCTCAGTCATTGCCGGCACCGCTAAGGAGACTTTGCTGAGGGAACTGTATGTCTCTGTTAGGTGTGCTGTGGCCATTCCCATTGATCTTAGGAAATATAAACCATCAGCTAAAGAGAGAGATTTGAGGAGTTTCAAAAAAAAAAAAAAAAGCAGAAACTGGCTTAGAATATCACACGGAGGTGCCAACAATTAAATTATAGCGTGTGTTTTACAGAACAAGATGTCTTCATGGGAGACAAAGGAAAGCTGATAAAAATGAATTATAGGGAGATAAAAAGACCATAAAACCTCAAGTTTGTTGGGGCTTGTATCTTTAAATCTCTGGGCAGGGATGAGGCTGGGAAGAAGAGGTTTGATGTGGTCAGGAAGGTAAGATTGCCTTGGAAATATGTAAGAAAGATCACCAGGGATAGAATGGGCACAGGAAGTTGCTCACAGATCATAAAGATATTGATTTCTGGTTAGTAAATACAGTTACTTTCAGTTGATATTTAAATGTTATTTACTTAAATTGTAAAAACAGTGCATGTGCATAGTGTGGTGCAGTGGTTAAGACCTGGAGACAGCCTTCCTGTACTCTAATCCTTCTAGCTGTGTGGTTTGAGGAAAGATATTCCACCTCTCTAAGCCTTTCATGTATGGCAGGGGTAATGGAACTACTTACTTCATATGCTTATTTTGAGGATATAATCAGATAAAATATACAAAACACTTAGTGCCTAGAAAACAGTAAGCATCCCACTCAGTATCAGCTATTGGAGACAATTCGGAAAACTCAGCAAAGCTAATTAATAAGTAAGCAATTACCATGAATATTTTGTTGTATTTTCTTCGGAGGTCATACCTTTTAAAAAGGATATTGGTGGGGGCCTCCCCAGTGGTACAGGGGTTTAAATCTCAGCCCTATCAAACTATGGCAAGTCACCGTGGCCTGAATTCCATCTCCCACCAGGGAGCTGACTTACATGGCACAGTAGACCTCTCCTGTCTCGCCCGCTGCCCCCCTCTGTGTAGATCTGTTTTAGTATAGATCTGCCTGTTCTGCTCCCCGCTCTGCCGTGAGTCTGCTCAACCCCTGCACCTGATGCTTACACCACAGTTCTTGTATGCATGAATAAATAAAATAAATCTTTTTAAAGGGGGATATTGGTGAACTCAGGCAAATCCAGAAAAGACTGGCATTTCTTTTACTTAGGTGAATTTCTTTAGGGACAAAATAGAAAATAACAGTTAATTCAAGTGAAAACAAGTTATACACTATCGCCATGTAGATTTTAAAAGAAGACTATAAATTCAGGAGATGCATTGAGATTGAAGAATACTTTTGTTAGCTCCGACATAGGCTGGTTTTGAACATCCTACCATATCACAAATTTTGCAAGGTATGATAATATCCAGCTTTGGCTAGAGTGTGGGGAAAAGGCTGTATCTAAACACTGTCTTTGAGAGTGCAAATTGTATAAGCGTTTTGGGAGCCTGTTTAGCTTGAATATCTCCAAAATAGGCATGCCCAAGAATGTTCTTAGTGACATTATTAGCAATACCGAAGATTAGAAGAAAGCTAAATGTTGGTTCAAAGGGGCTAGTAATGATAAAAAATGGTATTTCCATACTATGAAATTACTGTGAAAATAGTAAGGTGTATCTACATACAATGATGTAATAAGAATACCATGACATGTTAGGGGACAAAGACCAATTGTGGGAAACTATATATGTATAACATTTATGTTAGACATAAAAACAAAACTATAAATGTCTCTGAGTAGGCAATGTGGAATTGGATAAGAAATGACATGCACCAAATTAAGAATGCTTATTTCCATGTCAGGGAGGGGCGGAGGTGAGGAGGAGCGATTCAGGGAGGACTTGACTTTATTAATATTGTTTTAATTATTTACAAGCAGAAGGAAGTTATGCATTTCTGTGTCATTATTAATATATTGAAAACATTAGAAATTTATACAAACTGTTGTAAATTTATAGGATTTTAAAAAAGGAAAATGGCACATTTGATTGTTAGGACATGTTTTCAGAGATGTGTCTAATTTTGTAAAAAGCATTGAAAACATGTTCAACACAATTTGGCAGGTTCATTTATGAATGAGCAGAAAAGCACCCAAATATATGATGTGTTTTTCAGTTCTGATTCAGACATTCTACCTTATCTTCATTAAGAAGTTTAAAATGTTTTCCTTTTAAAGGCTCAGAATCACTGGCTTGCTCAAATTTTTGCAGGGGGAGGATTTTCAAGATATTAGTAATAATGACTTGGAGGTTGGACATGTGGTGAGCTCATCCTTGAGAGGTTAGTACACAGATCATGGATCCTCACCAGCTGGGCTCTCAACTGGTCTGCCAATTTGGGGAATTTCTAGGAATCCACTAGATGAGTGGTTCTTTCCCCCATGCCCAGCTTGGATATGTAATATTTGTAGGCTTAAGGCGCACAATACTGCACATTGACATGATAGACCTGTCATAGGAAAGCGTACACCATTAGTAGTATTAACTAACACCCACATCACATCCCTTGATTACCATTTCTTTTCCGTGTTGAGGAATTTAAGATCTGTTTTCTTAGCATCTTTCAAATATATAACACACAGTATTATCAATTATAATCTTTATGCTATATACTAAGTCCCTAGAACTTATTTATCTGGTAACTAGAAGATTGTACTTTTTTAAAAAAATTATTTTTTATATATTTTACATAATTTTTCATTTTTGCATAATGTATGCATTATCATCTCAGTTACAGTCCCCATACAATCCCCAACCCCCTTGTTTTGATCCTACTGCCTCCTACCCCCCCCCCTTAGTGAGTCTCTGGTTTATAGTTGCTTGTTGATTTTGATTTTTACTTTATTATAATTAGTCTTTTTCCTGGTCCCTTATTTAGGTTTTCTAAATTCCTGCTATGAGAGAGACCATCTGGTATTTTTCTTTTTCTTTCTGGCTTATTTCGCTGAGCATGATCCCTTCCAGCTCCATCCATGTTGCTGCAAATTACATGAGTTTATCTTTTTGGATTGCTGAGTAATATTCCATGGTGTATATGTACCACATCTTGATCCAGTCATATATTTTGGGGCATTTGGGTTGTTTCCATAACTTAGCTATTGTTAATAGTGCTGCTATAAATATAGGGGTGCAGGTGCCCTTTTGAATGAATGTTTCTGTGTCCTTTGGGTAAATACCTAGGAGTGGAATTGCTGGATCATATGGCAGCTCCATCTTTAGCAGGTTGAGGAATCTCCACACAGCTCTCCATAGTGGTTGAATAGAGTTTGTACTTTTTGACCAACATCTCCTCTTTTCCCCAGCCCTGGTAGCCACCGTTTTAATCTCTGTTTCTATGAGTATGGAGTTTTTAGATTCCACATATTAGAGATACCACCAAGTTTTTGTCTTTCTCTGTCTGACTTATTTTTCTTAGCAAATGAGCTTGAGATTCATCCATGTTGTCACAAATGGCAGGTTGTCTTTCTAGCGACTGAATAATATTCCATTGTATGTGTTTATGTATCAATATCTCTCTCATCTATCAGTAAGTCTATCAATCAATCAGCTATCTATACCACATTTTTATTCATCCACTAATGGATACATAGGATACTTCCATATCTGGACTACTGTGAATAATGCTGCAGAGAACCTAGGAGTCTGGGTATCTCTTTGAGATCCTGCTTCATTTCCCTTGTGTATATATACACAGAAGTGGGATTGCTGGATCATATAATTCTATTTTTAATTTTTTTGAGGCAACTTTGACCAGTGGTTAGTAAAATCTGGCTCTAAAAAGAACATGTGCCTTACCTGCACCTGTTGGAGGATGCAGATTCTTGGGTCCCACCTCAGAGGTGAGAGTGAGAACCACTGTGTTGGATAGTGAACACTTTAAGGCATGAGTTGTTGTATTGCCTAGACCCATGCTCAGACCTTAGGATGTGATTGGTCCTGTGTTTAGTCAGTGAATGAACATGTTTGGGAGGTCTGGATATAGGAGGACAGGTATTTGTAAAAACAGGTATGGGGGTACTGATGAGTTCCTACAATATTGATAGATAAACAAATAGTAGGGGAATTAGATCTATATTTTCATGAGATGTGCAGAGGGCTGATAAAAATGCTGATTCTTGTTTTGGATATAAGTTTAGAAAAATAGAACATTTTGATGGGCTAAATATGAATGTCTCTTTAGCCTACTGAGTGAATTATAGATTTGTAGATTATATTCCTTCTAAGAAGACAATCAAGGTTAAATAATATTAATATATTTTTAAACAGCAATTTGACTATGTCACATTCCTGCTTCAAGGTTTTTTGGAACTATATGTCCAGTTTTGCAATGATTTTGATCATTAGCTTAAAGATAGGAACTTTCCTTCAGTTATTGTTCATTTTTTCATCAACATAGATGGCGATTTTATCATTTGTCAGGAAATAATAATTTTCTGAATGTGACTAATGGTCTTCAAAGTGCTGAATTTAAGAAATGTAAATGCTATGTCATAAAATCCTTCTTTGTCTCAAGTGAAATTGCTCACTCATGTAATCAGTCCCATTAAGTAGTGAAGATTTGGCGGCTATTTAATCATTTCAATCATAAGTTAGATGGGTAGCTGATATTGTGAAGCTGCTTTCTTGGATCAAAGGATCTGGCCTTGTCAATTCCAAAGATCAAAATGAAAAGAGAGTTGCCAGAAATCTACTTCATTTTTCTATTGGGTGGACACAGTCAGAGATGGGCAATAAAGTTGGGTTTTTAAAGGCAAGATGATTTCAAAGCCAGAGAAAGCTCTGGAAGAATGAACTCTGTCATGTGAAGAGCATGGATTATGTAAGGCCAGATGAAGCAGGGGTGCCAGCAAGGGGACCAACTTATCTGAGTCTCTGTGATGAGTAATGGAATCAGTGGGAAGTGCATGAAGGACACTGGCCTAATGGTTGACTTTGGGAAAGAATCCCCCACCATAAAGTCTTCAGTTCACTGCTGAAACCTATAGCTTCAGGCAGGTGAACAGAGCAGTGTGTCTACTCTGATCTTAGATTTGCCATTTTTAGTTGTCACCTAGAGTTAGTGGCTGGGAAACTGGCCATAACTTTTACTAGTGATGGATGACCCAGGACTGGTTGCTATGGAGTGATGGGTCTGAAATCCTGGATTGCTCAGAATTCCATGCTGTGATCTCCTTTAGTGCAGGGTCTAGGTCCAGCTCACCTTTGCATCCTGGGGGCCCCGAACCCAGCTCAGTGAGGGCCACTTGGAGTTGTTAGGTGTCTGTATCTCTCGATTCTTTATGGCTCTTCAGGTTAAGTTGCCTCTTCAGTAAACTCTCCCTAAAGTTGGAAAGACCTAGATATCTGAGAAAAGGCACTTGTTTCTGAAAAGATACTTTCATCGTGGAGTCTCATGTTTAATAAGAAGCACCTGACCATCAGAGCCACAAGTTTTAAAGAACTTAAAAGAGTTTTGCTTTTGTCTGTCTGTTTTACAATACTTCTTACAAGGTATATGCCAATTTATAGCTGTTAAAGTCATCAGATTATTTTATCTTTTTAATTTTAAATAAAAATAGTGGAATAATCCCAACTACTTATTGTAAGATCTCCCCATACCCCCACTCTACCCAAACCTAGCACACCAACATGAAATATGGTGTGAGGAGAAATTTGAAAGAATGAATGAACACTGTTTTGAATAATTCAAGAAGACACGAAGATAGCCATGGAAAATACTGAAACACAGATCTCTCTCTTTCTTTCTCTCTCTTTCATATGTGCATTCTTTCAATGAGAGTGTGGGGGAACCTGGCCTGTGCATTTTGGATGGGCATAGGAAGTTGGAGGTTTATCTTTGCCTAATCCAGCCCTTCCTCACTCTCTTTCTCTCTCTGCCCTTGTTTTCACCAGAAAGACTAAACTAATGAAGCATGACACTGTGGAAGGAACTTAAACCTCCTACAATTAAACTCTACTCTGTCATCTCAGTACAGCTAGTCTTCAAGAAATGCCTGCTCCTTCTCCTTTCCCTGCTGTGTGTGCTCTTCAAGACTCAGCTCATATATCACCTTCCTGAAGCCTTCTTTGCTCCCTGGGGCAAGATTTCCC